>NC_142096.1:5382491-5532759 GCF_054644295.1 Miniopterus natalensis
GGATTCTGGGGCTTAAAGTTGGAATGGCTGCACGAGCAAACTCGCTCCACCCAGGAGCGGCTGAATGAAGGAAAGGAAGGGACAGAGGAGGAAAGGGGCAGAGAAAAGGCGCTGGGGGTCTGTTCCCGGGTTTCTCCATCTGACCGGTAACGACAGTCTGGGTGGGAGGTTCTTTGAGAAGGACGCTGTCCTGTGCGTTGCAGAAGGTGTAAGGCAACCCCGCTTCCACTCGCCAGATACTGGTGGCGGTCCCCAGCTGAGAACCAAAACTGTCTCCCGACATTACCAAACGGCCCTGCAGGGCAAAATCAGCTCTGGCTGAGAGCTAATGGTCTCCTCTGTGGGCACAGAGAGAGTAAGAAGGAAAGTAGAGAGGAGTGACCTGAATCCAGGCCCTTGAGCTGTGTGTGAAAGCAGCGAGTGGTTCCTGGTAACACGCTCGCTCCGTCTGAACACTGCTCAGTGTAACAGAAGGTCAAGAGTGAGCACGAGGCCAAGGGCACCAGAGGGCAGAGGAAGTAAGAGGACATCCGTAAGGGGGAAGCCCAGCCTCTGCCTCCCACCCACAGGGCGGTCCGCGTGCCTTCTGAGGGGCACCCAACCTCTCGCCCAGGCTCCGGCTTCAAAGCTCACCTGGAGGCACACGGGGTGTGGGTGGGGAAGGGGCAGGGAGCCGAGAGGAGGTGGAGGCCTCGCACAGCTCACCTAAGCTCCAGGCACACACACGTGCTCCACGCGGGCCCAGCGCCGAGGCAGGGAGGGTCCCAGCCCACTTTTCCAGGCCAGCTGCCTGGATTCTCACCGCAAAGCTGGCAGGACCTAGACAGACTCTCCCGCTCCCCAGCGTTTCCAGAGGGACTTCCGGCGACTAAGCCAACCTCAGGAAAGCAAAGGGCATTTTACTTTCCGCCTAGTCGCTTATTAAGTTGTGTGACTTAGAGAAAATCATCTGAGTTCTTTCAGTCTCTGAGCCTCTCAAATAAAATGGGAATATTATAACTCATTTCCCAGGGCTGTTCTGAAGATTACGAGACCACAGACGCTAAAGGCCGAGCTCCAAGGCCGGCGCAGCTGGCTCCTGCCCTCCTGCCTCCTTCTCTTTACACTGGTTCCCTCCGCGCTCGCACAGGCCCACATCTGTGCCGCCCCCGCCAGCAGAGCTGTCCTCGCTCGGCTCTTAGACGTCTCTTAGACGTCGTATTTCCTAGCCTCTGTCATCGTCTGGTGCTGGGGTTTTCCTCTCCCGTGCTCCTGATGAGGTGGCAGTGGTGCTGGCTGCTAAATGCATCTGCCTCCTTTCATCCCTGGTGACAAGAGTGCATGTCAGGGCAGCAGTGGGGAGAATGGGGGAAAGGGTGCCAGCTACGTGGACGACAAATTTCATCTTTCTCAGTCACTGCTGAACCCTCGGCAGCGCTGGTGGCGTCCCCGCGGGCGAGCTTAAGGCCCTTCTCTCTGTGCGCAGTGCAGGCGCGCAGTTGGGCAGGAAACCCCGAGGCAGGGGGACCGCACGGCAGCCGGGGTCCAGCTGTCGGTCCGTCAGAGTCAGCTCCTAACAGGCCGACGGCTTCACAGGTAACACCCGTGACTGTGGACACAATACAGATCCCACTACTGGGGTCTCCGAAGGGTAAACAAAACCCCATTTCTTCCCCCCAGTCAACGTGCACAATCTCTGGGAGGTGATCCAAAACCGCTTACACATCAAGAGCCAGGAGAATGTGATCCCGTCTCGAAGGAAAACAGTCAACACAGACCAGTTCTGCCACGACACCCACGCAGACGCGGATGGGACTGCAAAGCAGCGACAGTCACGCTCAGCGAGGGAGGGAAAAGCAGCTTGTAACAAACGAAACCCGGGAAATCTCAGCAGAGAAACAGGGAAGACATGCGTACACAAAATTAAAGCAAACCTGGCAAATGTTAATACTTGTTAAAGCTAGGTGGTATATGCGTGTTCACTGCACTATCTTGCAGCTTTTAAAAAATTTCCACAATGAAAAAAAAGTTGGAAGAAAATTAGCTGGAAGAGCTTTATTCAAAATACTCTCCCCTCTCCCTTCTCCGGTCCGTATTTCAGCATATTCTTGTCAGGGGACTAGCTCTGTGTCTGGGGAAGAGCGTGGCCTGGTTCTGCCGCACACCAGGACTGCTGGAACGCCCACGGGGTAAAGGGCGTCAGGATCCGTGTGCCAAGGGCCTGCCCCGAGATGGTGCAACGTGCGAGTCTTACCAAGCTCTTAAGCCCCCGGATAACTCCTGTTCATTCAGCCAACAAACATTCCCTGAAAACCTCTGTGACGGAGGCAGTGGTGGGCAAGCTGGGGGAGCCCCGGCCCCATCCCAGCGGAGACAAAGGTGCACGGCGCGGGGGAGGGGGAGGCCGATCCAAGCACAGTGCGGCGAGGAGCGGGCACTGAAGTGCGGGAGGGTCTGGGACGGGGCGTCCCTGGCTGGTGGCCGAGCACAGCGCCCGGGGCTGGGGCAGCCTCCACCGGACTCACAGGTCAACAAAGAGGACGGCACAGCGGGAGCCGAGCGAGAGGGGGCGGGCGGCAGGGCAGGGACGGGCTGGGTGCCCACAGAACGGCGCTGACGGGCCACAGTGGAGACCTCCAGCTGATCGGCGCTGGGAAGGTCCTGGGCAGTCTGAGTGGACAGTGGCAGAGTCTCAGCCACCTTTAAAGTCCATCAGCCTGGCTCCGGACAGAAGGACAGAACACAGGGAGGTGAGAAGGGAAGCAGAGACGACAAACAGGAGACCCACTGGTCGTCGCCAAATATAACCCACGACGAGCGGAAGATGCATGAAGAACTCCCTCTGACCACCCTGCCCCTTCCAAGGCCGGGACACGCAGAGGGCAGGAGCAAACGGTGCGCAATGACCAACCCCGAGTCCCGAGGCCAGTCTCCGCCGGCCTGAGCAACGAGAGGAGTGTCATCGGGCAGGGATGTGGGTCTGCGCACATTTGGGATTTTTTAAACAGTGGAATAAAGTTTTGATCACTGTGTTTCTCCTGTACTTGTCACCTCCTCCTTCCATACTGAGGGAAGTTAAAGTTGCTGAAGTGTAATATTTATTCAACTGAAGCTAGTTCCACATTCCTCACACTTCCCTTGAAGGAGCATCAAAGATGAGCTTGAAAGGTCAGGACGGAATCAAAGGCAGGGCCCTTCCCGCCTGCCCGGCTCACACTTCACAGCGAGGGAAACAGACTAGTGTCACTTCATCTCCAGCACTCAGCTTTCCAAGGAGCTCCGAAAGAAAACACCCTGCAGGCCGATTTCTGACATGTGAATCTTGCAGATAAAATAATATAGCATTCTTACAGATCAGTCATATACTCTAAAAACATTATTGCTCCCTCGATAAAAATAAATCAGAGGGTTTGAATCTTAAGAGCAATTAAGGTCAAAACTAAATGTTCTCAAACAATTTTACACAGCTCTTTTAAAATGTTCTTTGTTAAATTTAAAATAAGAATGACAGGTGTTTTTATGAATCCTGTGAAGAAATTATATAAAGATAGAAATGAAAAATACATATAAAATATAACAACCTAAATAAGGGCAGGGATCAGCACTGCCTACAATGGTTCGTGAAGACTCTCTTCTGGCATTTATGTCACTGCGTCCCCTTATGAGACGGCCCCCAGGAGCTGTCTCAACATTAGCTCAGCAGCCACTCAATGACCAATATCCAAAAGCTCCCCCTTAGAGATTCTGTGCATGCCCTCTGACTGCCTGGTACCTGACTCTCCACAGATGTCAACCAGATGGAATAACTGCTAGCCACCTCACAGCAACTCAAGAAGATTTAATGAGACGGGGAGCCAGACCTCCACGGAAAGTGAATGACTCCCCGGGTGGAAGCTGTGTTGTTTGTGAGGTGCTGTGACTCTAAGGATAACAGAGCATTGAACAGCATTACAGATGCTACTTCTCGATTCCCCAAAGTGTTTACACAAAAGCTGTCAGGATAATGTACTCACCAAGTAACAAATGGTCCAGCATTTTATTAAAAAGCCTGAGTTGGATGGAATGCATCATACAGATTGTATACTGTTATTTCTCCTCTGACTATTAATAAGGGACAGAACACAAATCTTTCAGGACAAACGGCTTTAAAGGAGTAGACAGATAAGGAGGCGGCGTCCTAACTGAATCCAGACCTACTGAAATGGGCTGGTACCGTGAACTGTGTGCTTCACTGAGCCTAGTCCAGAGTCTACTAACTTCGGCTTGCCCAAGGCACGGTTAGGATACTGCCCTAGAATGAAAAAATATGGACCTGCTGATGAGATATAATTCAATTCTTAAAAAGAAGTGCAGCCCAATATTAATTGATGTGATTAATACGACACATATAATAACAAACACTTAAATATGGAGCAGTGGAGTCACAGGCTCTTTAAATAGTTCACACAGGATGGTCATGCTCTCATAAGTTAAAATGGATAAAATTGATTTTTTACACCAGATTAGCCACACAATATTAATCATATAAAATATTTCCCTGAAAGTCTTGGCACAGAAATAGGCCAATGTGTTCTGTTGTGGAGATTTTTTTCCCCCAAAGTAAATTTAGATCAGGGAAGAAAACTTTAGAAAGCAATCACAAATTTCAAAATCAATAAATTCAAATCGTTTTTAAGGCAGTGCATACACAGGCCTGCCAAATGCTGCAGGAAACTGATGTACAATCTGTCTGGCAACTGGACCATGTGAAAAATTTTTAGGAACAACCTTAAAATAACCAAGACTCTGAAGTGTCAGCAAACCTTGTTTTAGTGGGACCATTCTCTGGGTTCACAGAAAGGAGAAGGAATAAAGGGTGGCACTGCGGGTGTAGTTAATGACCTTGGGTATCGTTAAGCAGTACTTTCATTTGGGCCTGGGCTCAGGAGAAATACTTGACCATCATCAAGACCAGCTGTTCAGTTGCATGGAATTAAGTTATCCAGGAGGACCCAGGGGAGTGTTTGAAAATGGGGTAAGATGGCTCCAGAAAAACTACAAATCTGTTCAGTGAAAATTAGTCAGTTTCTTACTACTTTGGAAAAGCTGCCTCTGCTGACCTGACCTTGAATGAACAGCCGAGTGAGAAGATTTCGTTTCCCACTACATGTGCCACCATGTAAAGACTTACTTCAGTCCACTTTATTGTAAGCCCTCCAATTTCTCAAAAGGACCAGGAAACACTTAAACAAAGAAAAGAATTTCTTTTCTACAAAAATTGGGGGGTAAATGCGAAACTTTGTCTTTAAAAATAGTTTACTTCAATGCTAAAGTATCATTAGCACTTTGAACAGAAGCACTATAATATAATAATTGTTCACCTGAAAATTACAAACATAGTGCACATGTAGACGACAAGTGGTAGGGGTGAGGCTAGAGTTTAGGGGGCACAGGGAAAGCAGGAGTGGAAAACGCGGCTAGAGAGGTAAGGGGGCAGGTTTCAAGGCAGAGGAGTTACACACCACAAGCTCAGCCTTTATCCTGCAGGAAGTGGGAGCCATCAAGGGTTCCCCAAAGGAAATGATGTGATCAGAGAATGATGCACGAGTCAGAAAGGAAAGAAGCAACAACTATATACGCTCTTGTTTGGACCGTTTGCATGCATTTGTCTGTTGCTAAGAGTCAAAATAACCTTCCTAAAGAAAGAGAAAAAAAAACATGGCTGCAAAGACGTTGCCCTCAATTTTTTCAGATATCAGGTCATTTTTTCTAACTAACTTACTCAGTAAATGTTTATTGAATATTCTGTGTAAGGCACAGTGGGGGATATAAGAGTATGACACCTATCGTGCCACCAAGAGTCTTACAAGTAAGTTCACTGTAAAGCAGAAAGTGTTAAATTCAACAAGAGGCACAGGTGAGATGCTACCCAGCACAGAGGAGGGGACGGTTACTTGCAGCTGGGAAGACTGAGGATGTGGCACTGGCACTAGCACAGAGGGGACTGTGCTACGATACTCATCTGACAAACACTTAATGAGCACATACAGCACAAAAGCCGCTCACCTACAAGGCAATGTGACCTTGAGGTGACTTAGTCCAACTCCTTCATGTAATTTGCCAGGAGAGGAAAGCCCAGACACTCAAATAGCAAATTCAAGCACATACTCAGAGGTAAAATCAGAATCAGTATCTACAATCTGCAAGTCCAGTACTTTCTACTATTTTACTGTCTCCTTCAAAACCCTCGGTCTGAATATTTTGTAATGGACAATCATGACTTCAAAATGCATCCCATTCCATTTCTGAATAAAGTCTTACTTGCTGTAAAATGCCTCCTCTAACATTTAATTAAAATTTGCCTTCATTTCTAACCAGTGGCTCCCTCTGGAGCTACATAGAACATACGTGACCCTGTGGCCATATGACCACCATTAGGCGCATAAATGGAGAAAGTCATGTCTCCACTCTATCATTTGGGATTCGATACATCACCATAGCTGGGGAACGGGCATTGGAATTTGGCGATTAGCAGACATTTGGTCCTGTCAAAACCGCCCATGCTTAGAAAACATCCCTGGGCTCAAATGGCCCACAATGTTTATTTATACTTCTGGTTTACAGGATTAATACATAAAAATACTACCATGTTTCACTGGTCCAATAACTGTGTTCTGGCTGTATTGCCAATACTAACCCTTCGCACCCTGGCAGCCTGGCTGGTGATGGGACGAGACTGATGCATCAGGGTTTGAGTCTTGCAGAAGAGCAGAACTAAATAATAAGGACCTTTTGGCATGGACCAAATGTCTCAGGGGATGTTTGGGACAGGATCAAATGTCCTGCAAGGGCATCAGGTAGACCTGCATTTGAGTCCCAGCTTCAACCTTCACTAGTTGTGTGACCATGAGCAAAGTCACTTAATTTATGTAGTCTGTGTGCTTGTTTAGAGAATGGGATATTTATGTCCTTCATCCCCCCCCCCCCCGAAATGTAATAGCTAATGACTATGATGGAGAACTGGTACAACTTTTGGTATAGCTGTTGAAATACTAGAGTTTCTCTATAAGCTAGCGCTGAACCATTTGAGGGAGGTTACAAAACTGAAAAAGATGAGTCCCTCCCACTCCCCGTTTCTCTCCTTCTCTGGCACAGGCCAGTCAATGGGTGACAGCTGTGAAATATTAAAGACAAGCTAGATAACTGCCATGGCTTCACCAGCTGATCTGTGTGTAGCAGTTTTATGGAGATAAAATATTGAAAAAATATTTGCCTATCATATAAGGCACAAACATATTTAAAAAACAAAACACAACTAGGAAGATTCTCAACAGTGGGATTCGGATCCAGTGTATGACTTGTACCATGTCTTAAACGCATTAGAAGACGAAGTGGCACAAGGACGCTCCTCTCTGTCCTGGAGTTTTCCGAAACAATGCAGTACAAAGCTGACAGTGTTTCCTAGTTACTGGGGCAGGGCGGGAGGGAGTGGAAAGGAAGAACAGAAGAATTACAGTGGATTCTTTTCCTGCTTCCAAATGTTACAAACCAGCTGGTAATGTTTAGTAGCAATAACCTCATCTGCTAGGCACTGCAACTCATTTCCCATATTTGGGTAGGAAAAACGCATCATGTCTCCAGGATAACACACTGACGGAGTTTAGTGACCGACACTAAAGGTAGACGTGCAGCTCCCGGGTGTAAGAGTCAAAACTCACCTAGTCGATCTACGGGGTGGGTACGCGGCTCGTGGAAGCAGAGGCAGAATGAGCCAGTGCCCCCCAAACGTGGGCTAAGCCAGGAGCTGGGAGGGGAACGGGGAGGAGGGCAGGTGTGGGGCTGAGAGCCGGCCGCCAGTACCTGCTGTCTTCCTTCCATAGAAATCACTTTTAGCCGGGCACGGGGCATTCAGAATACAGACATCTTCCGGTCGCTCTTGCAGCGGTGTCGCCATGGCACTCAGTGCCAGGCAGCACCACAGGGCAGCGTCGGGGCACCCGCCTCAAAGACGGCCGGGGCACGCCCTTCCCACCCCTTCTCCATCGGGCCACCCCCACCTTCCGTCACGCAGAGAGCAGCACCCTAGGAATGGCGAGTTTCAAGGGGTGGGTCTCCAGGCAGAGAAACGGTTTTCAATTTTAGTCAAGCCACGCTGTAAAAATGCCCTTAAAGTTATCTTTTGCACATATCTACTTTCTTAGATTACACTCCTAGAAGTGGGTAAAGACTCGAAAACATTCTAAAGTTTTTGATACATCTGGCCAAACTGCTCTTCTGGAAGTTTCAATTTACACCTGCTCCCTCCTTTTCAGCCCAGCACTAGGAGTTCATCTTTTTGGGAAGAGCACTTATTAAAGGTTTTTGTTTTTTTAAATCCTCACCCAAGGATATCTTCTCCATTGCTTTTCAGAGAGAGTGGAAGGGGGAGAGAAAGATAGAGAGGGAGAGAGAGACATTGACTGGTTGCCTCCCGCCCGCACCCCAACCAGGTCTGGGAATCAAGCCTGCAACCGAGATATGTGCCCCTGGCCGGAATTGAACCCGGGACCCTTCAGTCCTCGGACCGACGCTCTAACCACTGAACCAAAAGGCCAGGGCAGGAAGAGCTCTTTTTATATTAAGGGTGTAGATAGCACATTGTAAATACTTATTACCATTTATTTGCCTTTTAATTCAGTTGATTCTGTTGTGCAAAAACTTTAAATCTTTATGTAGCCAAATGAAACCCTTTAAAAAAGTGGTCCCTGTCTTTACTATCATACATTTAAAAAGCCTTCCCCACATCAATACTGGACATATATTCACCTCCATTTTTCCTAGTACTTCTTTACTTTCAATTAATCTTTCATCCATATGGAATTTCTCCCCATACAGTTAGCCAATTGTACCTATACGGGATTAACACATTTAATAACAGATATCATTAAATACCTCTTTCCTAATTAAAAATTCCACTTTTATTTTATTTTGATTTTTTAAAATTAGTATTCCTGTTTGGTTATGGTGGCTCTGGAAATGTTTAATACCCACTCATACAAGTAATTCACATTACACCCCCCAAGTCTGTTTGGTTTATTTCTCCAACAAAACTTCAGATATACATCGTCAGGTTTAGCAACAAAAAAAAAAAAGAAGAAGAAATTTTAATTGAAATTTTATTAAATGATAGAGAGTAATCAGTTGATTGCAATTCCCCAGCGGCTCTCGGCTGTCCGGCCAGACTGGGCTTCTCTGCGTGGCACAAGGGTACCTGCCCCTCCTCCCTTTTGCTGCCACTCCCCACTCAAGCCCTGCCCAGCCGCGCTGAGCCTGTCCCGCGCCAGTCCTGTCCCTGCCGCAGCACCATTTCCTCACTCGTCTGCCTGGTGCATTCTTACCCATTGTTAGGAACCTGCTTAAATGCTAACTTTCTAAACAGCATCCCCTTTTATCGGGTAGACCTGTGTTCTCTGTACATTCTCAACTGCAGTTCTGAAGATCCTTCCATTACACAACGACCTTATTGCATCATAATTGTCTGCATGGGCATCTTAACTACCTAACTGGCTTAGATTAGGAAATTAACACTAGGTCTTATATCCCAGATCAATAGGCTACTATTGAACTATTCCTGTAACTTAAACATTTTATAACAACATATACCCAGAAAGAAAGGCCTTTTAATTAATTTTAAACTACTCAAGATTAAAGAATGAGACCACTTATTGTTTTTCTTTTACATTGCCTCGTACAGTGTCTAGCAGAGATTACATTTTTAACACATGTACCACTTTCAATTTAAATTACAGATCTGTAGCATTTACTCGGCAAATATTTCACTGAACAAATATTGGTTGAGCAACTATTATTAGTCTGAAACCACCCTTGCTGCTAGGATACCGTGTTGAGCACGACAGTCGTCACGGGGTGGTGACGCTAGAGAAGGAAGGACTACGAGAAGAAAGCTCGAGGCATCAGGAGCCAAACTGTGAAAGGATTTTCAAGAGAAGCTTGAGTTCAGAGCTTCCAGGAACCAATCCTAATCTTCTCTATAAATCAAACCACTAAACGAAACACCTGTTTTCTAAAAACATCACCATAAGAAAGAAAAACAATTCTAACTAAAACTCTTCCCAGATTTCCCATCCCACGGTACCCACTGTGACTAAGCATTGAGGAAATAGATTACACTAGAGATGTTTTAGTTGCACATCTCTAGGGTATGTGAAAATCAAAACAACTGAGACTCAGAACTCTCAAAAGTTATCAGAGTTTCAATCATGAACTCAGAATGCCAAGCAACATATTAAATGTTCACGTTTGAAGCAGGAGTACAGTTCACCTTTTTTATTTGGGATAGAAGATTAGATTCTAATCTTTTTTGGTTTTCCATCTAGATGAGCACAGGTACATTTTTCTGAGGCTTTTAATTCAAAAGCCATGGACAGCAACCTCGAGGAGCTCTGACCATGCAAAATGTTTTATAAATAGTTCCATGTGCACTGTTCATCTGGAGTCTCACTGGAGATGGATAATGACCTTGTATTTTGTACTCATTTACTCTGAATTAGCCAAACCTTCTGTTTTTAATTACATACTTAATTCACCTAGCATGGTCTAATTACAGAAAACAAAACATCATTTAAACAAAAGGTGGCCTTGAACTTAATCTATCAAAACACCAGTTAGTTTTAAAAGTTTTCAGTTCTCAACAAACTGCCAAGACATGCAATAGCAATTTTCCAAATGTGATCATATGCTTTTATAGCAGCAGATTTACTACAAAATCAAACATCTGTATATACTTTGAAAACTCGATGTGTTGTCTCACTACTAATGCAAATCTGCTTAAATTTTGATAGACCTAAAAATCTTAGAGCTGAAGTACTATACAGCAATTTTTAAATATCCAAGACCACTGTGGCCTTGAAATGACAAGCTATCATAACCGTGGCTACTTATTTAGAAAGTAGTCCTTCTGTATAAACTCATGTATGGAGCTTTCCCTAACTTCCCCGTGTAGTAGCCCTTCTCCTTTGTTACCACAGCCCCTTCTATATCTCTCAGTCTCAGTATTTATGATGCTGAATCGTGGATATTGGCTTAACGATCTGTCCCCTAACTAGACTGCAAAACTTCATGAAAGCAGACTTCATGCCTTTACTCTCTATGCTCCCAACATGGAGCACAGTTCCTGACACAGCCAAGTCCTCAATGCATGTCTGTTGAATTAAATGCAATATTGTAAAACTGTCTCAATTTGTGGACAACATGATCTTGTATGTAGAAAATCCTAAGGATTCCACCAAAAATCTAGAACTAATGAATGAGTTCCAAAGGTTGCAAGATACAAGATCAATATAGAAAAACCAATTGTGTTTCTATATTGTAGCAATGAGCAAACCAAAAGTGAAATTAAGAGAACAATTTCATTTACTATAGCATCAAAAAGAATAAAATATTTAGGAATAAATTTAACAAGAGTTGTGTAAAACTTATACTATGAAAACTATAAAACACTGTTGAAAGTAATTAAAGAAGACCCAAATAAATGAAAAGACATCCCATGTTCATGGACTGGAAGATTTAATATTGTTAACATGTAAATGCTATTAACATGTAACATGTAAATATTCCCCAGATTGATCTACAGAATCTAGTGATTCAATCCTTACCAAAGCTCAGCTGACTTCTCTGCAGAAAATGACAAGATAATCCTAAAACTCATATGGAAGTTCAACAAATTCAAAATAGCCAAAACATACAATGGAATATTCTTCAGCTTTAGAAAGGAAGGACATCCTGCCACAAGCCACAACATGGATGAAACTTGAGGACATTATTATGATAAGTGAAATAAGCCAGTCAGAAAAAGACAAATACTATATGATTCTCAATTGTCAAACTGTTTTCCAAAGTAGCTGCACCTATATAAGGCAACTAAAGTAGTCAAGTTCATAGGAACAGCACGTAGAGTAGTGGTAACCAGGGGCTGGGCATGTAAAATGGTACAGCCACTTTGGAAAAAAGTCTGACAGTTCCTCAAAAAGTTAAACCTGGTTTTATCATGTGGCTCAGCAACTCCATCCCTAGTTATACACGCAGGAGAAATGAAAACACATGTCCCCCAAACACTTACATAAAGTTGTCCATAGGAGCATTACTCATAACTAAAAGGTGGAAGCAATCTCCATGCCTACCAGTTGATGAGTGGATAAGCAACCTGTCGTGTACTGTGCAATGGACTATTATTCAGCTATAAACACGGATGAAGTTATGATACATGTCACAACATGGATGGACCTGAAAATATTAGGCTAGGGGCGCTGGTTTCTTTTTGGGGTAATGAAAGTGTCCTAAAATTGTGGTGATTTTACTAAATGTCACTGAATTATGAGTGAATTATGAATTGTATCTCAATAAAGCTGTTAAACAGACACAACGCTTAGAATACTAAATGACCAAAGTATGTTTTTGGGAAAGCAGCAAACGATGTTAAAGTACATGAAAAAAAACCAGACTATCAGAAATGCTCATATGGAAAATGGTAGCAGCAACTACAGAGAAAAGTAGTCGTTGAAAAAGAGGGACCACAAGACTGTCATAGGGTGGCTTCAGCCCAGTGCAATGAAAAACCAGACGTGGTTCCAGTACAGAGAGCCAGAGAACTAGAAGAGAGCTCACAAGATAGTAAGCCTGGAAGTACGCAAAAGGCCAGAAGGAACAGTCTTTAGAGCTGACACGCAGGAAGGCAGAGCATTAGGGACAGCTACGCCTTGGAATGAAATTATTTTTATGTTTATGGGGGGACATCTCCCAAATCCTTCCCTTTTATAATCTGAGTGAGGATCTCGACTCAGGCAGGGGTAGAGAAAATGCCTATTATCAACTTCTTCTAGTGTGGCTGGGGCAGGAAAAGGGGGGGCAGCTCTGGCTGCTAATGAGAAGAGACCCCAGACACTGGTGCCCGGGTCCCGAGGGCCGGTGACGTGCTGTCTCCGCTGGGGGTGACGACACAGGAGGGCGAAGCCCTCACTGCGGCAGGTACTGCATGCAGCATGGTACGGCCCTGCCCTTCCAGGGGTTTTGTCCATAAAATAAATCAGTATCTCATGTTACTCTACTAATTTTTCTTTATCATTATTTGGACCACTAGGAAGGGTCTTTTGTACTTAGGAGAGTTTATGAATCTAAACTACTTTTCAAGACCACCAGTGGCCTCCTTGTTGCTATCCAATAGCAAGTCACCAGTCCTCCTTCCTGGATCTAGCAGATCCGAACCAGCTGATCACTTGTTCCTTTTAGGACTGTCTCCTCACCTGGGTTCCAGGACACCACACCTTCCTGGCAACCTTCCTCCCCCTCAGCTGTCTCTTCCCAGTCTCTTCGGCTGGTTTTTCCCCTTTCCCCCAATCTATTAAGGTTGGTGTGCTCTGGGGATCAATCCTCAGACCCTGTGGTAGGCTAACGACAGTCCTCAGGACAATGCGTCCCAATCCCTGGGACCTGTGAATGTTACCTTATATGGCAAAGACTTCAAGTACATGATTAAGGATCTTCACTTAGGAGCCTGAAGATGGGGATATTGTTCTGAATTATCTGGGTGAACCCTGGATGCAATCTGAAGTGTTCCTATAGGAGGGAGGGAGGGAGGGAGGGAGGGAGGGAGGGAGGGACGGAGGGACGGAGGGACGGAGGGACGGAGGGACGGAGGGACGGAGGGAGGGAGGGGAGATTTCACACCTTGGAAGCCAAGTCGGAGGAAGATGCTACTGCTGGCTCTTTAGCTGGAGGAAGGGGCTCTGAAATAAGAAATGCAAGAAACACAGCTCTATCTAGACACCTAAAAAGGCAGGGAAACATTCTCCTCTAGAGTCTCTGGAGCACTTGAGGCCCTGGTGAAATCTTGATTTAGCTCTGTAAGTTTCAGTTCGAATTTCTGACTTCCAGAAATCTAAAAGAATTCTATTGTTTTAAACCACTAAGTTTGTGGTAATGTTACAGCAGCCATAGGAAACTAATAGCATTAAACTAATCCAGTTGGTGAGGCTCAGAAAGATATTGCTGGCAAGGGTTCAGAAAGCAGTGAGAAACATGTTCCGCACTGGCCGGTGTGGCTCTGTGCCAGGGTGTCAGCCCACGTGCCCAAGGTCTTGGGTTCGACTGCCCGTCAAGGGCACATACCCGGGTTGAAGGCTGGATCCCTGCCCCAGTTGGGGCGCGTGGGAGGCAACCAATCAGTATGTCTCTCTCACATCGATGTTTCTCTCTAAAAAAATCAATGGGAAAAATATCCTCGGGTGAGGATTACCAAAACCAAAAACAAAAAAAAGATGAGGAACATTTTATTAGAAACTGGAGGAAAGATGATTCTTGTTATATCGTGGCAGAAAGTTTAGCTGAATTGTGTCCTGCAGTTATCTGGAAAGCAGAACTTGTGAGTGATGAACTTGGGTATTTAGCCGAGGAAGTTTCCAAGCAAAGAATTGAAGGTACATTCTGGATTCATTTTGCCACTTATAATAAATTGCAAGAGGAAAGAGATTGGGGGGAAGAGCTGAACAAAAATCTAAGTTTCCCCAGTTGTAAAATATGGGAAGGTAAACAAATACAATCATCAAAGGACCACCGTCAGAAGATGCTTTGAGATGTACTGAGCACGTAGCAGAGTAAACTCTCAATATGCATTAGCTATATTTTTACTAATATTTAGTTTATTAGCCAGAAGCAAAATAATAGAAAAATTCTGAACAGTAAAATTATACAGACAAAACTGTACATACCTTAAAGAACTGGTTAGTTGGAAAAACAATTTCAGATGCTGAAGTTTTAAACCCAGTGCAGCTTCCTATCACGAGTCACCGCAAGACACGGCACAGAACTCAAGTGAATGGAAGCTTGACAGTTTTAATGTGGAGTCCACACAAAAAGGTATGGATGACTACAGACCACGAAAAAATGCTTACAGGTGAGGGCAACTGACGCAATTCCAAAAGGAGCTCACAGGTTGACTAAGTTCTGGAAAATGCTTTTAAAATGACAACAAGGGGTGGATTTCTAGGGCCCCGAGAGCCGCTGCTAAGTGACGGCAGCAGACTGCTAGGGGCTGCATCGTAACATACCTGCTTCCCTGAGTTATCTAAGGAATGCTTTTCTAGATTACACTTGTAATTCTGTAATAAAGGAAAACGGGGAAACTGTTTGCTGACATTACCTGTAATTCACTGTTTTCTGCAAATCAAGGGGGAATTTATCGACATCTTGTTTCTATTGCTCCTTATGTGGATCTTCTAAGGAAAGCCTTTCAATGTTCACAGTCAAGGCAAGAATGACGAAATATTTAAAATCAAAAGTAAGGCAATTTCAGGGATTTTGTACTGTCACTGAACTTCTAATGAGTTAAAGACAGTAAGTTTTTTCCCATCAAAGGCTATAATCACTAAAATGACTATCTGCTTAGCTCTTCCCTGAGCAGCAATAATCCACAACCAACTACTCGTTTCATTTCCCTAGTTAGTGAGACACGGCTAGTTATCAGCCTTCTCCATGGTTATGTATTTACATCCTTGGCTATTATGTAGCTTCCTTTGCATTCTCACGTTAAGACGGACAGTTAAAACCTGAATCGCAGGACTGCAGATCACAACCTGATGCTCTAACCCAGGTTACTGAGGCTTCTGTGAGACAATTACTAGCAACAGCTTTAATTACCACAGTATATACTACGTATCAAATTAAACATCACCATCGCTTAATTCATAAAGAAAAAGTAGTTTCTTTGTTAAGAACCATGAAAATATATCTTCAAAGTAAGTCAATGAAATTAAGATACTTGTTTTCCAAAATTCTTTTACCTGTTACTACACATTAGTTTGACACCCTCTTTCACATTTCTCCTTAAGATCTGTCTACATTTCTGGAAAGAAGGTGTTTCTACTATTGATGGACAAAATTACAAAAAAAAACTAATTTTGGGGGGAGGGGATAAAAAAAAAAGCTGTTATTTACCGAAAAGTCTTCCAACATGAAGAATTCAGCCTAATGGAAGTTTTCTGTTTCAATGAGTGAGAGGCACTATGGGAAAGGTTTCCACCCACTGTCAGGGCGGGACAACGGCCCGAAAGAATGCTGTGCGCCCTTCTGTGAGAGACACGTCAGGAAGTGTGATGAAGGTCAGTTATGAAAAGGGTTCTAAACTACTACGTACATTATGAAAACTAAATTAAGTATGAATAAGTACAAAAATAATTTCATATTAAAAATTTTTATTTATGACAGTTAAAGTAAAAAAGAACTATTACCAACACAATTACTAGTAACCTCAACCAATCGTAACGGCTTATTTGAAATCGAATGGTTTATTTAAGAGGTAAACACCTTGGGGCATCAGTCTGAAATTAAAAAGTAATCAATTATATTGTCCACTCTTTGATCCGAAAGTCCACTATTGGTCCTTAATATTGCTTCTGATGTAATAAGAAGCAGTGTAATTCCCCCACTGCTTATTGACTAAATATTCAAAATCAGGTTATGAACAAAAGGCTGACAGAGTCAAAATAACTTCCTCAGACATCACCATTAGCCATAACACATGCATGGAGCAGCCAATTTTTCAAAACAATCTTCTATATAAATGGCATTTTTAAAAGAACAAATTACTATGAAAAAAGTTTATGCTTAGTAGAGCCCTTTTTGGTAAGTCATTTTTCTTTCTGCCACGTGCTTTAAATATCTTACTAAATTCCGACACGGCGACAAGAACCCACAGAGGGCACCTGTGCTTTCTATCTTAACTAACCCAGTAAGTACAGGCCTGCCCACGGTAATCTGTGAAGGAGGAGGTGATACACCGCATTCTAACTTAAGGTATTAATTACCTAAATAAGCAGAATTAGCTGAATGTCTCAGCAGATGCTGTAAGTAAAAGTTTCTGAAATTGTGGAAAAGTTAAACAGCATATGAGGAGTAAGAAAGCAAAATGTGTGCTCCACGCGGGCGGCCAAGTGCACGGGATTATCCTGAGGGGGAAAGCAACAGGGCAGCAGCTCAGACACACGAAAGGCCTTGTCTCCTACTCTAGAATCAACTAGATTCAGCTTTGCGGCCCAGTGATTAATTAACCCAACATTGTTTTCCTACCTGTACATAAGCATGTCTGAAGAAGGCCACCCTCCTTTCAAAACAAAGGTCATGACTGTCTTAAACGCCTCAGCAGATTGATGGTCAAAATCTTACAAAGTTCTACACGGGCCCGACAATCCAGGACAGAGCTGCACTCGCCGCACCATCTGTTGGACACGACTGCCAGCGCAGATTTCGTGAGCTGGCAAAGGACTGAAATAGTCAAGAATTCTGCAAGTATTTCAAAGTGCAGGCTCCTCATTAATTTTAATTTCCTGTTGGCTCCACAAGGAAAGAGTGAGCAGGGCGCGCACAACGTGCCACATGCACTCAGGTTCCTGCCGCGGGCACACCTGTGATCATAAACGCTTCCCCAGGGCCAGCCACGGAAACATCTGAGCTTTCCTGTTTATTTCTTCTTTCCCCGAGAAGAAACAAATCTGGAATATCTACAGTTATCTTCTCGTGCTTTGTGAACACTCTTGCAAACATCTGGAAATACTTAACAATAATCACTTAATTAATGCAAAGCTAATTGATGACAATAGGCTTAAATGCTTCACTCAGCTGAAGTGGGTTCCTCAGTTCACCCAAAGAGGGGCCGAAGAGAACCCGCTCTTTGAACAAGGTAGCTTCTACACCGGCATCTCCAAAAACATGACCTGTATTTGAGTAAATAAAGCCGATGACAGCACAGTGACACTGTCACAACCGGCAGAGGCTGCTGGCTGCAGGCCTTCCCTCAAGGCTTCCCCAGGGCCCGCGTGCGAGGGCCTGCCGAGGGCTGGTTGCTGCAGGTGTTTCTGTGGGTGTCCTGCTCCCCCACTGCCTCCCCTCCCTTACCCTTCATAGCTGCCGGCTGCTCCAGGGGGCGAAAAGATCCTGGAAGGACACATTTCTCCCAAACAAGGGGCTACTCCTAACGCCCACGGGGGCTCCGGTGCAGGGCTGGGACTTTCTCTGGTTTACTGCTTTCTGTGTGTTGTAGCAGTGAGACTTTGTTGTTGGTGGGTGGTTGGTTTTTTGTTTCCCTACAACCAGACTGACTTGGCAACCCAGGAATCAGAGGTAAGGCTGTAAAGAACTCAGAAACATCGAGACAAATTTATACCTGGAGGAGGGACTTTCTTCCTTCTGCCACAATGATTGAGGCTTTTTGTCGCGCCTGCCCTGGAGAACTCTCATCCCTTAGCTCAAAAGAACAGCACCAATTGAATAAATATTTAAAAATCACAGTAATCAAAAAACGTTAGCTTACAATTAAGTGTGAGTCAAAAACAAACCATGGTTAATTTACCGAATTCCTTTTATACTAGTAATTATTGTCAATCCAATTTTCTTTCTCTTTTTCTAATTTGGAATGAATTTAGTGGGTTAACAGATGGCTTTTAAAGTTTTTGTTCTTATTCCAAAATCTTTATGTTACCCAAAATATATCTATTTAAGAATGATACTGTACCTTCTGCAAAACATGATCGACACACTATTTAACACTAAACAATCTGGATGCTCAGGCTGTTTGGAAATAATTCTAACAAAAACTAAAACATTAGGCTGGTGCTATGATAAACAGATTTGCCTTTTACATTTGTTTTATGAATTTCACAGGCACACCCGAAACAACTTTCTTAGAAGAGTTCAAATAATTGGGTCAATTAGCCTAAATATATTTTATCCTAGCTTTATAAGACCTCCAGATTGGTGAAGGTAAAGTAATTCTCCTATCATCTCATTACATCCAGGAACATAAAATGAAACGACAGTTCACAGGAAATCCAGCCGACCAGCGCTAAAGAAGATACACACGCTGCAGACAGGCTTCGAGATGGGACTGCGCCCTGCCGCCCCGCTGCCCAGCAGGCGCCTCCCAGTGCCTTCCCTCCTCCAGGAGCCTGCCCTGAATGCCACAGGGCACTTCCCTCCTCCAGGAGCCTGCCCTGAATGCCACAGGGCACTTCCCTCCTCCAGGAGCCTGCCCTGAATGCCACAGGGCACTTCCCTCCTCCAGGAGCCTGCCCTGAATGCCACAGGGGCACTTCCCTCCAGGAGCCTGCCCTAAATGCCACAGGGGCACTTCCCTCCAGGAGCCTGCCCTGAATGCCACAGGGGCACTTCCCTCCTCCAGGAGCCTGCCCTGAATGCCACAGAGGCACTTCCCTCCAGGAGCCTGCCCAAAATGCCACAGGGGCACTTCCCTCCTCCAGGAGCCTGCCCTGAATGCCATAGGGGCACTTCCCTCCTCCAGGAGCCTGCCCTGAATGCCATAGGGGCACTTCCCTCCAGGAGCCTGCCCTGAATGCCACAACAGGCACCACGTGTTCCCTTTCACTTCTCTTCCTTGCCACCCACTTTCCTCAGGGCGGGAGGGCAAGGCTTCGAGAGCCTGGAAATGCGGTCAGAACGACGTAGGGCTGTTCTAAGCAGCTCTGGGCAATGGCCAGGGGACTCACGTGAAGCCCCGAGACAGCATAAAGAGGGACGGTAAACACAGCCTCAGCACACTGGTTCCTCTGACGAGTCACGGTTTTCGATCTCCTGTATCTAATGTACGAGGGGATGAGCAAGAGCCGGCGTCCCGCGTCACCAGCTGGCGTAAGTGGAACTCCGTCTGCGTGCAGCGCGCCCTTGCTTCGTGCGGAAGTGTCCGTGGACCTCACAGGCGGCCCTGCCCTCTGCTCGCCCCTCGAGCTCCTGTCTGTCTCCACTCACTACTGCTTCTAGCAGCCCTGCCTTCGCTCATCTCTTCTTCACTCCCACTCGCCAGGGCAGACACTCTGCGAATTCTTTTCCCCCCTTTTTTTATTGTGGTGAAACATGCATAAGTTAAAACCCACCATTTTAACCATTTCTAAGTGCACAGTTCAGTGGCATTAAGTACATTCACACGGCTGTGCCACAATCACAAGCATCCGTGCCCAGAACTTTCTGCATCGTGAGAAAGTGAAACTCTGTACCCACTAAACAGTAACTCCCCACCTCCCCTCGCCCCCAGCCCCTGGCAACCACCATTCTATTTACTCTGGAGACAGAGGAAGGGAGAGGGGGAAACATCGACGTGACAGCGAGACATGGCTGGGCTGCCTCCTGCACACCCCCTACCAGGGATCGACTGGCAACCGGGGCCTGTGCCCTGACTGGAAGCCAACAGCCACCAACCTTTCGGTGCCCAGGACGACCCCAACCAACCGAGCCACCCTGGCCAGGGCCCTAAGAATTCATTCTTTTGTGACGTTATTGTAAATGGACACTGTGCAGATCCTAAGCGCAGGTCTCAAGAAGCCTTACAACTTCTGCCATTACCCTCTTAGCAGGCGACTACTGCCACCTAACACCCGCTTGCCTGATGGGGTCATGTGACCTAGCTGGCTGTGGGGACAACTGCCACACACAGCAGTGAGGCAATTTTGGATCACTCAGCTCCAGTGAAGCTGGTGGATGACCGCAACGAGGCCAGCGAAAGAACCACTCAGCTAAACCCAGTCTAACTGCTTACCCACTAAAGTGTGCAAATAAAAAGTTGTTATTTTAAGTCAGTAAGTTTTGGGGGTGGTAGAAAAACTAATTGAAACTATTAAATAATTTTATCTATTATTTCTTAACTATGATAATTTATTCATTACTTTGTAGTCCATTTCATACTGTTTCCCAGAGGTTATTAAGATTTATTCTGAGACTTCTTTGATGCTAAATACTCTACATAATTCATCATGTTCATGAATGATTTAAAGCTTGAATGTCAGCATTCTAAAAAATTTATAATTTTTAAGAAAGTAGATAGCTTAAAACGAAATCTTACAAAAACTAGAGAAATACAGATTTATTTTTCTAATTTGTAACTTCAAAATTGAAAAACCAGTGAGTAGATATAATTAATGTTTCACACTAACCTGTGCTATTGCGAATATTTGCTAGCAATTATTACTAAATTTATTGAGGACAGACTTTGAAACTTTATTATCTGATTATCTGATGTAAAAAGCTTAAATAATCTTAATATTTAGGAGTAAAGTACTTAACATTAAAAATGTTTATAATCCCAAAGCATTCAGAGGCACACTGAGTAAGCAAAATGGCTTAAAGTTACTTAAGAAATGTAAAGAAATACATATATCTAAAATGTTGTTTACTTGCAAATAAATGTGTTTATTAATAAGTAGAGCTATGAAGGGCTGCAGTTACTTCATGTGGGGAAAAATCCTACAGAATACTATCCAAAAGTAACATACAAAGTAAAACATGCTAAAGCAAAAATCTACTCCACAAAAATTTCTACTCCATTAAGAAACTCATCATGAGAAACTACTCTCAAGCTGTAGAAACAGTTGCTTTAGAACCGTTTGCCTGTTTTATATGCATTCTTTAAAAGAAATGAAAAGGAACAGGAGGAAGAAAAAAGAGAAAATGTAATAAAAGAGGCGTCACAGCCCACTTTAACACTGACGTTTACATGCTATCTGGATAAAAACTAGGACTATTATTTCTGACGAGCCAACTGGAATTAACACTCAAGTAGAAACGAGTTCAGTTAACCTTCAAAGCTGAGGCAAGTTTCTCCAGGTCCACGTCATACCTGTCCTTGTCTCGCTTGTTTCGGAAACTGAGTTTACAACTGTCCGAAGTGCCTCCCGCTTACCGCATCATTAGGAGCAGCTCGAGGCAGCGTCGTTTTCGTTCGAGGGTCCTAAGTGTTTCTGGACGTGGCTGTGCTTACTTAGCCGAGTCAGTTACCTGGGCTTCCCTGCTCGCACCCGCACCCGTACCCGCACCCGCACCCGCACCGGGGGCTGCAGCGCCCCGCTCACATCCCTGGCACACACCGAGCAACGAGCGTGGGGACACCGTCCACCGTGTTACACGCACCCGAACTCGCAGCCCGACAAGGACAGGGCGGGAGGAAGCGCCCCCGAGCAGGGAAGGGTACTCACAAAGTCGAAGTCCCCGTCCTGAGGAACTTTCCAGTTATCCGGGAAGACGTGTTTGGACACAGGGAAGGGCTGGCGCGCGGCCTGGCCGCGGTCCTCGTGGCTTCCACTCCTGGGGTCCTGCTTGTCGAAGTAGTCCATGAAGGATGGCCTCTGGGCGGGCGGCGAGCGGCCTCCTGGGGACAGAGCAGCGAGAGGCTTTCAGGGAAGGGCACTTGCTCCCGCGGCGGTGCGGGAGGCCCTCACGGGTCCGGTCGGGTTCACGGCCAAGGCACTCAGCGGAGAACCCGGTGAACTGAAGTGCAACCAAGGACCAGGCGGGCATCCCCAGAATTCTCAGACCCCAGGGACACTCAGAACTTGGGCAGATCTTTGTCAGAGTTTCATCTGAAATCATTTCAGATGTATCTGAAACATGTCAAAGAAAGCATCTTTGAAACCTGTCCTGTTTTAAACAGCTACACCGAATCGCTGTGGTCACTGTACTCCACCATCGGCCATGAGGAGTTGAAGACTCGCCCAGGCCCCGCCTTCATCTCTGCCCTTCCTCACGGTCCTTCTAGCTAATCCCGCCTCCTCCTGAGTCCCGGCTCCCTTGTCATAGTTACACCTGCGTGTGACTCCTGACTCCCCGCCCTCTCTCTCCCTAAGCTCCACACCCCACTCACCCACTGCTTGCTAACGGACCGCCGGACCTCGGGTGATGTAGTCGCCTCGGACTTCCCAGCTCTAAAGCTGAGCCCAAGGCCTTTCCCTTCAGGCTCACTGCCCGGCTAGCAGTCAGCGCTGTTCACTCCAGGCCCAGAGACAAAGGCTGAGAAGCAACCCAGATTCCTCTCTTCCCGCCGGACCACACTGATCACTGGGGCCTTTTCATTCTAATTCTCACTACAGTTGCTCAAACCTAACCCTTTCCCTCGATCCAACACGGCCACCTTCCTAGTTTAGCTTCTAATCATTCCTTGCCTTGCCACTGGTCTCCTACTGGTCTCGCTGCCTCCTCCGGTTTTGTTTTAGCTCATGCCAGTAACACAGGGACCCTTCTAAATGCAAATCAAACCATGTCGTTCTTGCGCTCAGAGCCTTCCTGTGGCTCCTCGCTCTACACTGAACTGTTAGAGTGCAAATGAACCTTTGGAATAACCAGACTTTTAACTCCAGCTGGTATGGTCTCGATCAGTGGTTTTCAAACTGGCTTCTGTGAAGCTCTGGAGTTAACAAAGGTCCCAGACAGCACCCCAAGGATGCTCCCATACAGCCCTCCAGAGGGAAAGTTGTCACCTTCCCCTTGAACAGGCCCCGAGAGGGGAAGTACACCTCCCAGCAAAGAGGTGTGTGGGCAACTCGAAGTCATAGAAAGTGGGGGTTTTTAATGTGAACTTGAAATCTGTCCTATAATTTACATTCACAATCCAAGTAAATTCCTCTTTTATATACAAGTACATCTGCAGACACGGTTAATGGCTCGGCTCCTGTCTTGGCTGGCTGTCTTTCAGGTGAAACATCCCTAGTCCCTTTCTTAAGACGCGTTTTTCAGTTTCATCACCATCTTACTTGCCTATGGAGACGTTCCAGCCTCTCCGTGATCCCCTACAATCAGATGTAACACTGCTAATTGTGATCTGGCCCAGCTAGCAAGCACCTGCAATAGCACTACTGCAACTTAAAACTATAGGTACCATTATGAAAAGTAACACTGTTGGCTCATAAAGTAATTCTGGTCCAGAGAACACACTGCTAAAAACCTTTGTTTTCACTCTTCAGAAATGTGGGATGAAACTGAAGTCTGCTCTAAGCGGTGAGTCAGCATGTCTGGAATTCAGTCCGGACTTTACTAGAAATGTTACAAATGAACAAAATATACAGGAGAAAGTGTAATATTTTAATGATCAATAAACGTTTTAAAAAGATTTTGTGTTTCTGGTCTTTTTATCTTCAACTGTCTTTGCTAAAATCTCCTATTGCTAAGAAAAAGGAATCAGGGAATTTCACAAGGTTACATTACAGGCGTTTGGACTGGACACACACAGCCCACAGACGCTTTCAACCGATTTTAAGAACCCTTGGTTCGCGTCTGGGCTTCATCATTACGAGAGGTTTTATCTTCAGAATTTAAATTTGGTTCCTATGGCAACCTTCTATTCCGTAACAGAGTCCAGAACTTAAACCTGTCATCCTCACCTTTGACCTTTCTGTAAGAATAAATAATAAAATACTACAAGTGTAACTCAATAAGTTTTCTATAAAGTAACTGAGCAAATCAAATCATGGGGAGGGGAGGAGATAACCCCTAGAGGAAGCCTTTGCTCAATAGTCTTCCTTTAAGAGATGAGTAATTTTTTAACAGAATTGTGTATTTATTCGTGTTGTACGTACTTATTTTAATCAGCTAGACTTAAGGTGGGTCACATGTATAAAGACACCTAAAAACTTTAACATCTAATACAACAAGGGTTATCAATGTTTATGTAGAAAACTCAAAATCAGAGAGGAGGCAAAGATGGTTTCTTTGGGAATAACTCCTGTGAAAGAAACCTGTGGATTATCAACTGCACTGGTCAAGTGTATAGAAAATGTTTCATGGAGGCAAGTTTCTATACATCATTCTTTAAAAAATAAATCTGGCTTATGTCGGTGCTTTGGCAGCCTTTGACTCGACTGCAGGAACACCCCAATCTGGAGATGACTTCCACTGCTGTACTGGTTTCACTATCACTGCATTTCAGGGGTGTCACGGTCTTAAGGGTCTTTCACAGGCTGACCTAAAACCTGCGGTAAAATGCCTGTTGGTTCTACACTCACTCAAAAACTTGGAAAATAACCGTTCCTAGGTTAGAAATAAACATTTTGTTATTTAAAAATAACCAAAGTGTAAAAATCAACGTACATAAAAGGCGGCAGTCTAGTCCACTAGATTTTCCTTTGCGGATGACTTTAGAGCGAGATACACTGACACCTAATTTTTTATTCAAATGTATGTGCTTGCACCTCCAAATATTTTCCATTGTTTAAAACTGAGTATTAAAATTTAGAGTACATCTTTGCTATACAGAAATAATTTTAAAAAAACAAATTTTTTAATTTCCAAGGAGAAAATAGGTAACATTTGTTTTAAAAGTTAACGGGAGGGGCAGCTGTAAAAGCGCAGCAATGTTTAACCGCACGATGTTAAACACATCCCACAGCATGCAGCCGAGTCTCCAGGGAGATGCATGCGTGTTCCCAGGAGCAGCACAGAGGATGCTTCTCACTTACAAGTTATTTTCCAAAAAGGGACAAAAAGAAATGTAGGCCCTTCAACAGGAGAGTGAAGCACAGAATCTTAAGATAGCAACCAGTCACTTGTGATTGTGGTTGCCATGGAAAACACTTTTTTTTAAACAGAGAAAGAATAATTACAAAAAATTGACATCAATTTCTCCAGCTGCAGCTGAATTCTGACTCTACTCATAAAAATGTATTTTTATTTTAATAATAAACTTAATGTTCAAAACTACCTTGTTCCTCAATTTTGTCCCCAATTCTTTCAGCCACCTGCTATGGAACTGAAAACCCATTAGCAATAAAAAAAAAAAAAAATCATCATCATCACCATACAATCCCTTTGTGCATGTGTAATTTTAAAGAAAAAAATGGTTTTCCCTTCCTTCACACATTCCCCAAAACATATACAAGGAAGACTAAATTGTATGAATTTAATGCCTTTAGAAAATATGCCAGTCCACCTACAATTACTCATAAACTTTCCTAATCTGCATGTCTTCTAAACAAGTGAAAAGTCTTCATGGAAATTCAAATATATAAAGGAATTTTTAAGGTACTTTAATAAAATATAATTTGTTTAAGTTTTAATTTCTTAGCATGATTATGACAAAGTCAGTCAAGTGTAGGGAATGAAATAACAATTAATCATAACCTTAGCATAATATATTTAGACATCAAAGGGATTTATGAATATTACCTAATTTGTCCTACTAAAAATATTTTAAGATGTGGGTGATCCACCTGATTAATGATCTTGGAAATCTGTCCTTTAATTTGTTGCCAAGAGGATAATTAATATATATATATAATAGAATGTTAATACAGAAGCCACTGACATCAGCTTTTTCTTAACTTCATCAGACTGTATTTTAAAACAAAGGAGGGTACAGACAACATGGAGGAGATCCAGAGGCTCTTCATAAAAAAGATTAAAAGCTTAGAAAATAATACCTGTACAAAGGTTAAAGGGACTGAAATTGTTCAGCCAGGAAAAGAAAAGTCTAAGGGTATAATTTAGTAAGTGTCCAAGTATATCCGAAGGGTTCTTGAACAGAAAATAGCGACCAGCTGTTTTCCATTTCCAGTGAGGGCAGAAAAAAGGAAACAGACGAATGGAAGCCCCAGGATTTTAGTTAAATAAAAGGAACGATTTCCTGCGCGAGTAATGAGCACTATCACGGCAACTGAGGGGCTATGGAAACCCTTCTTCAGAGGCCTTTACAAGACAGCCAAATTTTCATTTGCACAAGGGAGGCTAATGTTTACACACTTGTCTGTGTTCTGTGCTGGTAAAACTGGTATCCTGCACTATACTATACAGAATATCTACACTAACAGGCCCAAGCTGGGTCACATCACTGACCAAGAGAACACAAAAGAGCAGACTGGTACCCACAAGTGACTCCAACCACGTAGCCACACACTAGTACCCCCGTGGAGGAAATGAAGGGTTTCTAACTGCCCAGTAATATCAGCTGCAAGTGGGACCTGTAGTTCACTGTTCTCACCTTCACCGCTATGTTGTGGGCAAGATTAACATTACCTATTAAAGACGCATACCACAGTTTTTTAATGAAAGAATGGTAAGGTCTCTGGACCCTAAACTGTCTTATAGGGTCTTCTTGATCTACAGGGCACGTGGCTTGTACCACAATACCAGCTGGCTTTGGAGGCCACAAGACCATCCAATGCAGTTGGGTAAGCATGTTAGGGATGCAGAAGGTCCACCCTAGTCAGAAGCCTGGCTAGGAATTTCAGGAAACCCAAGTCTTAGGCTGCTTTCCAGAGCAAAGTCTCAGGAGACCTACCAGTTGTGGGATATAGAAAAATTCATTACCCACCGCCTCCCCATGGTTAACTATCTGGCAAACGTATATAAAGAAGTGCTAGTCGGTGGGACCATCTCTCTTCATCACTCTGGAAGCGATGACATTACATCAGAAAGGATGTCTCAGTCGCCACTTTAGCCCCTGCAGGCCCCTGGCACTGTGCCTCACGCATGACAAGCAGCAGTAAATACGCACTAAACTAAGTTTTATGCATGAATAGCCCCATCTCGCGATCCTTGTTTCTAATATTTCCTTTTGTCCCACCCACCTCAGCCCTTACTTCCTCTAACTTGTACCCCTGGGTCGCTGTGTGGTCTAACTGATAATTCAGACAACATGAAATAATATTATATTGTATTTACTGGACTAGAATTTTAGGTTCCCTTTTCTTATCGGGAAAGTAAATGTTAAAAACATTATCTTTTTATCTGTAAAACACTACAAATTAAATTATGCTAGGGGTAAGCATCCTTCAACAAACCAGTTCCATAACCCTAAGTTAGAGATGTGTTCCCTTCTGCTATATTAAAAAAGTATTCTTTAAATTTATTTGTGCCCCACCCTTTTTACTGTTTAATAAAGCAAAGAAACAAAAAATTCCACAACTGGCTATCAGAAGGAACAGAACGATCCCGGCTTCTCCAGAAGAACAGTTTCAGAACAGAACATGGACGTCCCGGGGAAAGAGCACATACGTTTCACGGTGCCGTCCTCCTCCTCTTCGCCCTCGCTGTTGATGACCATGGTGCCCAGGTCCGAGTCGAGCATGGTGCTGCTGTGCTCGATCATGGTCTGCGCGCCCTCGCTCATGGTGCTGGCGGCCCTCATGGTGCCCACGCCCTGCGGGCCGCTCTTCACCATGGTGTGGGAGTCCAGCTCCTCCTCCTCCTGAAAGCACAGGGCAGTGAGCGCGCTCCTGTTGCTGCCATTGTCACGCAAGGACAAGCACACATGCTGTCGCAAGAGCTAAAGCTTTAGGTAAGTAAAGAGAAATCGACAGAAATCGATTTTTAAAATCAGGATTAAGATAGGTAAACTGTCAGCGAATGCGCACGGAGAACACAGGGACAAAACATTAAAGGCAGAACATGTTGACGCTACTCTGTCAGCTATAATAAAGTTTATAACCTTGTACAAAGGCCATTAGCTTTTCAGAAAAATTGTGATAAGTATTCGTGACATGAAACTGAACATTTTAATCATTTTTCAGTGCACAGTTGTGTAACACTGAGCACACTCCAGTGCTGTGCCATCGCCACCTGCACCCACTGCACTGCACCCAGCACGTTTCATCGCCCCAAACAGAACCTCCGCGCCCTTGACAAAGGGGCCCTTCAGTCCCCCCGCCCCCAGTACCTGGGAACTTCTATTCAGCGTCTCTATGAATGTGCCTACTCTAGGTGCATCATGTAAGGAGAATCACGCAATACGTGGCCTCTTGTGTCTGGCTAATTTCACTTAGCATAATGTTTTCCAGGTTCATGCATGTTGTGACATGCGTTAGCATTTCTCTCCTTTTTAAGGTTGAATAATATTCCATTCTGTATATATATTTTGTTTACCCACTTATTTGCTGAGGAACATTAGGTTGTTTACATCATTTAGTTATTTTAAGTAATTTTCTGTTATTATAAATTATTTGTAACACATAATGCTGCTATGAACACTGGTGTACAAGTATCTACACGAGTTCCTGCTTTCGATTCTTCTAAGTATATACCTAGAATTGCAACTCTGTACCATGGTAATTCTATTTTTAATTTTTTGAGGAACTGCCAAATTTTTTTCCACTCCTACCACTAGTGCACAGTGTTCCCATTTCTCCATATCCCTGCCAATGCTTATTTTCCATTTTTTTAATAATAGCCATCCTAATGGATATGTGGTTTGATTTGCACTTCCCTAGTGACCAGTGGTGTTGAGTATCTTTTCATGCACTTATTGGCCATTTGTACATCTTCTTGTATAGAGAAATGTGTACTCAGGTCCTTTGCCCATTTTTGATATAATTTGTCTTTGTCATTGTTGCATTGCAGGAGTTCATTATATAGTCTGGATATTAATCTTGCAAGTATCTTTCCCCATTTATAGGTTTCTTTTCATTCTCTTGATAGCTCCCCTAATCCACAAAAGTTTTTAATTTTTGATGAAATCCAATTTATCTTTTCTTCTTTTGCTGTGTACACTTTTCTTGTCATATCCTAGCCATTAGCTTTTAAATGTAAATTCACAGAAGAACCAACTAAGTAATGAAATATGAACAAAAGATGCTCTTTAGAATGTTCAGCAAAATATAAACTGGAATAGGGCATACAAATAAACTACCAAATTGTTTGAGAGACCAAACAATCCAGTATTTTGGAAGGTTTGATCATGAACTTAAAATCCATTTATATCTATTCCACTTTAAGTAGAAACACACAAGCACAACCCGTCTGACAGAGGTCAAAATGCAAATATGGAGACAGGATCACCCATGTTGCTCTCGGCTGTTGGACAGCCCGTCCTCCTGACCCTACACAGTAAATTCAGCCTGTCTCACAGTCTTCTGTTCTTCTTTCCTGAGCCTCCCTCTTTCAGAAGACTTCTTCATTCCTATGCCTCTATCTAATACGGTGGGGACTCCCAAATCCTGAAATCTTCCTGACTTTACTATTTAAATACTTAATGATGTTTAAAACTCAGCATTCCCAAGTCAAATAGCATTTCATCCATCCCTTTAGCCCCTCCAGTCTGCCTCCATCCCCAAGCACCACCACCACAAAGAACAGTAATCTTCATTAGCTGTCTGAGAGTAAAAGTTCAATGTCTTTTTAGGTTAATTCTACTGAAGATTCTATAACACTCGCAGTCCTTGCACGCACTAAAAGCTAAACATTCCTGACTGGGTTTTAATGACCCTGATGTTATTTTAGTTAGCAAATCCTATCTGCACACTGTTCACATATCTTGCAACATAGTCAGGCTGACCTTAACTGAGTCCCTAGCTGCCAAAAACCCGTATCATGAGATGCTTCTTAAGCCTTCCTCTTTGCTCACGTCTTCTCTACGCAGAACGCCCTTAACTCTTCATTTTAACTAAATTGTGCTTAGTCCCAGATCAAGTACATATTATCTTCATGGCTAGTTCAGTTTTTATTAATTATCTTCTTTTCCAAACTTCTGTAGAATTTATCATCTGCATTACACACTTTTGCTTTTAAATTTAAGATCTCATATTGTAACTGTTTATAAACATAAGTACCTTATAGATAAGAATGCCTTACAGTTGTGATTCTGCTAAAGTATTCTGTTCAGTATCCCATTATACAGTAAGCATTCGTTATATATTTACTTTTTCACAAAACTGTAAAATCAGGGACCTTTAGTAATTCAAACCCTCATTTTATATCTTAAACTGAGGCCCACAGATAGTACAAGATTTTCACAAGGTCACACACCTACTTAGTAGAGCTGGAAAAAAAAACAAAAAACTGTAGAACTTGAACTAAGAAACTAGTTCCTTCATTTCTTAGTCTATTATTTCACTAAATACATGTACTTACTTACATTTAAATTTTGATCTACTTGAATGCTTAAGTTAGAGGCACAGGCTTACAATTTTAACAGCTTATGTCACCAGCTCTTATTCCCAGAGTCCCATACAAATTATCTGGTCCATCCTAGTCAAAACCACTCTCTTCTCTCAGTTGGCCTATTAAAACAGCCTCCTCACAGTTTTTACTGCTTCCAACTCTTGCCCCCTTTAGTCTCCCACACAAAAAGCAGATTGATCCTTTCAAAAGACAAATCACATTTGGCCTCCCATCGCACTCAGAAAAAAATCCAAAATCTTTACCATGGCCAAATGTGATCTGGCCCAGTAGTACCTGCCAATCCCATCTCCTAGCACATTCCTTCTCACTCATCAAGTCCCAGCCCTGCTGGCCTGTTTGCTCTTTCTAGAGCATTCTACGCATAATGCTCCTCGAGCTTTTCAGTTGGCCAATCTCTCAGCCTGGAATACTCTGCCACACCGGCGTGGTCCTCTACTTCAATCAAGTCTCCCCTTCGGGGCCACCGCCTCACTGAAGCCTCCATGACTCACCCTTTATGCTCTAGAGCCCATGCCTGGCCTCCTCTATCACTAGAATGCAGGTTTAGTAAATACAGAGGGCTTCTTTTTCACTGATGAATCCACAATGCTCAGACACCAGGCACATAGTAGGTATCGGACAAAAAACTATTTAATGAATGAATCAACTTCTATTTTCACTTACTAATTCATTCAATGAGCATTTCTTGTACATTTACATGTTAAAATGAACAGGCATTGAGATACAAAGATGAATTAGAAACAGTTCTGCTTATTTTGGGTTTTTTAAAGGAGTCTGAGGTCTAAGAGAAACTGACTCACACAATAACAATAAATTACAAGGTATTTTAAGTGCTGTAAGGAAAGTGTTGGCAAGTCCAATGGGAGTATCAAGAAGAGAGCCTCTGGCTCTGCCTTTCATAAGTGAGGAAAGCCTCGCAGGGGGCTGCCCTTAAATTAGGCCTTGAAGGATGAGTAGACTAGATAAGTAAAATATGTAAACAAGTCTCAGTGGGTGGTTTATAGTACAACTTATTTTTTACAACAGAACTACACTGACATCCCTCTCCGTTCAGAAACGACACTGAGTTAGGCGCCACAGCACTTTGCGCTTCTGCGGATCACACGCTATGATCCAACGCTGTAGCTGTCTGTACGTGTGACCTGTCCAAATCTCCCATTAGCCCCTGAAATCTATACAGGCGGTAACCAGATCTTAACAGTTATATTCTTGGTATCAGTACAAAGCCTGTTCCTGTTACATAACCTATTAAATGAATGTAAAGTCCTCACTTTGAGGTGGTGCCAAGGCACAGAACTACGGACAATGTCACGTAAGGTTCTAGTGCAGAGCTTTATTTAAACTGACTTATTGTTTTAAAAACAGAATGGCTACTGAAGAAACTTTGGGAGGAAAAAATAATGCTATTGACTGGAATTACAGTTAGGTTCATCTAACAACGATTAAAATACTCATCATCAATGAGTTATAGGCACTATGGTAAGGGTTTACTGTAGGGCTGCGTCCTCTTATCCTCTGATTCCTCCTGTGAGATATTTTTATCCCCATTGTACAAACGACACCCCTCAAGTTCAAATGGGTCCGAGGTCATACAACAAATACGTGGATAAGCAAGGATTCTAACCAGGTCATTCTAACTCTACAGCCCAAGATCTAACTTCCAACTGGACAAGGCTTTTAAATTATCTACAGAATTTCTCAAGTCTAATTTATCTTATATTACAGGTTAGCTAGAGCACGTTCCATTTTGCTAAGAGATGAAGAAACTAACATACATAAATAAACTGATCTGTACTTGTTCAAAAAGCTAACTTTTTAAAAAGTTGGGATTTACTCCTTCCAGTAGATCCCACTGAAGAGGGAAGGAGGGAAAACGCTGATTTTCTATCAGTTCTTTTTAAAACTCTACTGCTGATTTAATATTGTATTTTATCGTGGTTACAACCAGTTTATTCCCAAAACACTAAATCTATTTTTATATGTGTGAGTCATTGTCTTTTATCTTGGTAAGATGCAGTGCTGTGACCATTAAACTTAACAAGAAACATAACATCTGGGTGGTGTGAAATAATGCTGTTAGTCTTCCTGTGTTCTACACTAGAGCTGAACCTACAGAGATAATGACGCCCGCACCTCTGGATTCACACAACTGGCTTCAATAATCTGTAAAATTACAAAAACACTGAATCAAGTTTGGAAGGGGTCACTTTTACTGCTTATCACTATTATTATTATGATTAGTCCTTACCCGAGGATATATTGTTCCATTGATTTTTAGGGAGAGTGGAAAGGAGTGGGGTGGGGGAGAAGCATCAATGTGAGAGGGACAGATCAACCGGTTGCCTACCGCACGCACCCCAAAGGGGGCAGGAGATCAAACCTGCAGCCTTGACCGGGAATTGAACCCGAGATCCTGCAGGCCGGTGCTCTAACCACTCAGAACATCGGCCAGGGCATATTTTTACTTGCATAGTCACTTTGCTAAAGGCTGCTAATCTCATTTACAAATTGACAGTAAAAAAAAAAAAGCAATGAAAAAAGTAGCGAGCACTCAATTCACTAATGAGACGATGGCGCTCAAACAGTAATTGATGGAGGACAGATGGAACGAGAGCTACAGAAAACTCACATGGTGATGCTATTAAAAACTCTTCAGCAACACTTTTTCCTTTTTGAAAATCATTACCTCTGAAAATCTTGATATTTTACATTATTGGTAAAATTTCATTTGATACTTTTTACTATTTTATAATAAAACAGAAGTTTACCAAGTGTTTCTAAAGCTATACTTCATTCCTGTGTCCTGTGCTTTCCTCACAGAAGAAAAGCAAAAGGAAAACATGTTGATACTTTATAGAAAAAGGCCTGCAGAACAGATGCTTCGCACTGCAGCAAGCGGCCGGTCCCAGTGAGGAACACAATAGCCTTTCAATCAGTGGTCATCATGTGCCAGGAATGCAAAACAGAGTACTGATGATAATCCAGGTTATGAATCATAAAGTCCACATGGAATACAAATATTTGAAAACATTATTAGGAAATCCTACTCCACTGCTCAGATTTATGCTAGAACAGTCTGAGAAACAATCAGAGAGTCTGCTTTAGGTACCTTTACATCTGCAATACCTACTACCTTAAAGGACTGGCAGCTACTATTTGTCTGATTTTTAAGGATATTTACACAAACATTTTAGAAAGCATCTGTCATTTGCAACATTGAGATTGTTCAACTATCCTGAAATAGGTATCTTTCTCATTGGAAATATTCTAGTTATTTTATTTCTCTTCTTGAAATAATATTAAATACATCTTTATTGCTAACGCAACACAGAACAGCACATTATTAGTACAGAGAGCGATTTTCAACCGGTGTGGCACAAGAATTTTTATTTTAAACAGTAACTTTGCAGCAAAACGGGCAGGTAATTGCTATTATTATTACTTTTTTGTAAATCAATCAAAGGTATATCTATTTTTTTGTCAGATCAGCAAAAGATATAACTTCTTTTTTGGTGTGTCATGAATTTTTAGTAATTAGTTTATGTGCCATGAAATGAGAAAGGTTGAAAACCGCTGGTATAGAGTAGTGATCTTAATGGCTTTGATTCAGCTAAACAATTCTATTGAATATGCATGCTGCTTCAGCACGAAAAAATTATTTTCAGGGAAAAAAAGAATGTGTAACATATATAAGTGAACCAATTATATAAAAATATTACAGAGGTCTAGATTATTTAAAACCTCTCAGAGGTGCTAATCAGGGATGGGACCGACAGCAAACAGTAAAGGTAACACACATACTATAAGCACATCACTGAGCTGTCAATATAAGAAGGGAAATCCCCAAGGGCCCCAAACTGAGCTGGGGACCAGTGTGAAAATAAGCTAAATCTGACCTGAGGGCTGCCTTAGGGGCATGTGATGATGGGGTCTCCATTTTAGCGTATAAAGGGGAACTAGAGACACATTTTGGGGTTCTCTCCAAAGCAGAACTGAAACCCCTGTAAAAGATTGGGAGTCGTGAAGGTCTACATCCCCAGTGAAAAGACAAACAGGAAAAACTGTCCTCACAGGTGAAGATGACATGCAAACCTGCCTGCCTCACCTGGGCTACAGGTAAAGATGGGGGGCGGTACAAACACACATGGGCCTGGGCTTTCTAACATTATCCACATGGTCTGGGGAACCCCATGTTGAGAAATTAACTTAATGCAGTCCCAGTATAGAAGCACCCGGTGCCTTATGGGAACAGATAAAAATCCAGCCTCGGCACTCATACCAACCTTTAGCCCAGACCTCACATCAGGCGGAGAGAAAACCCAGCCAACCCTGAGCTCACAATCCAAAAGATGAACAACGGAGAAACAAGCTACTGGGAATGGGTGGAAACAAGAAACTACAGAATTAAGATTCCCTTGCTCCTCAGAGTTAAGTTAGTCCCCTTAGAAAGCTGGATCTTTCTAAGAGAAAGATTTCTAGGAGAAAAGCAGGAAAGTCGATTTTTAAAAATAACATTTTAGATTTAAAAATATATCAAGCACAAAGGCAGAAGTATCCTGGCTAGAAGGGAAAGCAGTGAGTTCAGGGGCATGAAGGGCTGGCCTACAGCTTAGGGAGTGTTTAAACAGTGGGAGACGCATGAAGTGCTCGGCAGAGCAGTGATGGGAGCCTCGGGAACTACAGGACAAATCAGAGAAGACTGGAGGCAGAAGGTCATTCCCGAAACCCAGATCTGGGGTAATCAGAGCCTATGCTAGAAAGGGTCCCAGAGAAACAGAAACGACAAGTCAAATCTGAAAGAAGTCATGAAAGAAGAAACTTGCTGGACAGTCAAACATAATGGGCCAAAGGTAATCCCAATATGATGAACCTAAAGAGACCAAACTGACTCCAAAGGAAAGTTGTATAAGGTTCTAATTTGAAATGATGAAGACAGAAAACAAGAGACAATGCCAATTATTCGTGAGCAAAAGAAGACTTAATGGAACTTGCTACTTCTGCATACAAGAAAGGCACTGAATCTAATTACTAATTTGTGAAGAAAGTCAAATAAGAAATCAGCAAGGCACGTGCAACGCAACTTCAAGGAAATGAGCATAAAACTGGGGAAAACTGGCAGAAGTCTTTCCTTCTCTCCCTGTGCACCACTGAATCGGGGTTGCTGACTCTGTTAACCTGCTAGCCTGTGTCGATCATTTCAGTTATTACTTGAGGTAAAAAAGGCACAAATCAAAGGGTCCTACTGTACACTTGCTTGTATTTCTCACATCATGGTAGAGCCCTATGTACCGTTAAACTAAAAATACTCTTGTAAAGCAAGGTGAAACTATGGACAGGACCCAAACTCTACTTCCACCCGCGGCAGAGGATAGCATTTACCCCCTGCCCGTTATCAATACACCCGTGGCATCTACTGTCTCTGTGTTACAAGGGAAAGGCGCACAGTAGGCTCGGCTGGTTCTCTCTGGTGTCAGTACAGTCAACCCAACTGAGCTCAGAACTACTGAGAAAACATCAAAGCATTCTCCTTCCAATGGTTGCTCGTAAGTACTGCTTCAATGTCTGACAGGCGGAAAACAAGTCATAAATTCTCCACCAATTAAAAATTACTAAGATTTGCAGTATCTGGAAATCTGTACAAAGGATGAATTTCCTTCTCATTGTAATAAGTAGGTGGTCCTTCCACTTCACGGCAAGTGGCACGAGCGCTTGCACAGCGCTGTCTTTCACATACCTGCCCCTAACCAACAGAAATTTCTGCTTTCACAGATCCTAACTTTTTTGCATGTTCACAGGCATGTTTCAAAGTTACATCAAAGCTTTCGGGATCTCCAGAAGTCATAAAAGACATGTTCATCAGTACAACAAGCCGAAATGGTGAGAAGGCGTGTGGGCAGGACTTCAGAGGCTCCATGAAGCAAGACTGCACAAGTTCTTGGCATCATATTAAAAGTTTCCACACATAAGATTATCTTACACCTCATGTGCACAATGCTGATATACAACAGAGTACATTAAAAGTAAAAGCAGCCTTAACCATGGCTTTTCTTTTTTCTCTCACAGCCAAAGGCGTGTCAAAGGATTAACAAAATATAAAGATTACAGAAATCAAATATTTTACAATAAAAGTTAACACCTTTAAAAAACTGTGTTGTTACAAGAAGTTTATAAAAAATCCACAAGAGGGCACCAAAGACAAAAGACTAGAACAAATCAATTGGAGACATATCAATAAAACAGGTTCATAAAACAGGTAATATTACATTTACTAACATATTACCAACACCTTTCAGAAATGTGCTAGTGGACACTGACTTTTTAAAAAACTGCTATATTTAGCCCTGGCCAGGTGGCTCAGCTGGTTGGAGTGTTGTCTCGTACACCAAAAGGCTGCGGGTTCAATTCCCGGTCAGGGCACATACATACCTAGGTCGGGGTGCACACGGGAGGCACCCGATCAGTGCTGCTCTCACACTGACGTCTCTCTTTCTCTCTCTTCCCCCTTCCTCTCTCTAAAAAAAAATCAATCAACATATCCTCGGGCAAGGATTTCAAACAACCCTGATATATTTAAAAATACCATCGCCACTGCCATGTCGTATGTAAGTTGTATTTTTAAATAAGCAATATTTATGTTTCTAGGGGCATGCTGTCTATTCAATAATAGGAAATATCAAATATTTATATTACTTTATCACTGCATTCTAAGCTGCTTTTACATAAAAAGATTTACAATTATAAGCTTACGTTCCTAGGACAAATATAACTAAAGGCTAACTTGTCTTTGAAAACAATTTCTTTTTTTTACCCTTTTTCTCTTACTCCTTTTTGGATCCATTGTGATCGTTATTAATAGCAAGCAGAAACTGAATGTGGGGTATATGGAATCTATTATTTTTGTAATTCTGTAAATCTAAAACTATTCAAAAATTGTAAGTTAATTTAGAAAAAGAAAATGAAGAAAATCCTTAACTTTCTAATTAGAATAAATATTTACTGAATTAATTTTTATTCAGAATAAATGTTTATGTCATGAAGCCCAATGCTAGAACCTACAGGTCACTGGTTTTCATCCACATTACAATCAGCTAAGGGAGATTTTTAAAAATTCTGATGCCTGGGCCTCAGCCTGTATCAATTAAATCAGAAATTTCTCACGGTAAAAAAACAAACACTGTTGGTTTTTCCCCTCTAGAAACACCCAGGTGTGTCAAATGTGCAAAGAGAAAGATCAAATCATCTAGCCATTTGCTGAATATTCTACATATTCTATTAAGTATCGCACATCCCAAGGAATAATTTTCCCATTAGAGGTAACTAAAGTATACAGACTTTAAGTGATTCATGTATACAACTGACTGTATTGAGAGAACAGAACTCTGGAATCCATTATTTAACCAGAAAATTGGTTAGAATCTCATTCAGAATAAAATATTTAGAAAGTAGTTAGTAAATTTCAATATGCATATGCTTTTTTTTCCTTAAAAAAAGGATGGCCTGAAGCATATCCTAATGTTAAAAAAGCATCCTTTCTTAGATACTATTTTTAAAAATCTTATATTAAAGGAAGAACTCACAGATTTGCTTTATATGGAACTATGAATGCTCCTTGGTAAACAACGACATTGTACTTCAAAGTTGCATTGAGTAGACCAACTCTGTTAGTAGATACTCTTTAAAAAGTGGACTTTCTATAGGCAATTTGGGTATTTACAGTAAATCTGAACAAATAATAGTTATGTTACTTGACTCACAATAAAAACTTGGGAATATCTTCCACTAATATCCAGGAAACAAATTCTTTCTTACTATGTAATACAGTTGACCCATCTCAGCACAAAATTTATATCACATGCTCAGAAATGCCAAAAAAAGACGACCTTTGTCATGCTTAGCAATGCTTAAACTAACTCAAAAGCCTTGATACTGGGATTAACCTGCTGCAGAAATCTCTGTTTGCAATTTGTTTAATTTTAAAAGTCTGTACAATTACCTCAGCACCTATCAAAACATGTTAGTTTGTCAAGATGTATTCTCACCAGACAAGCTTTTTCTGTAATAGGTATAAAAATCAAATTCATAAGGCACTATTCCCAATCATGTCCTCTACTTTTCTTGAGTAAAAAAATATTTGGAGAGGTTTGTTTATAATAGTTACCCAGGACACAGGTGTATAGCACTAAATTTTTTAAAAAACAACGGATCTGGAAATGGTTATCATAAAGGGTTTTCTTTTCAAAAGTCACATTGAGAGTTGATGGAAATGTCAATTTAATTTTAGGTCACAAATTTTTCTCCAACTTTAATAAGCTGAACTATGTAGAATTAAATTAAATTTGGAAAAATTATAAGTTGATATTGGTATAACCTACAAATTCTCTGAAAATTACACTCTCAAAATGGAAAAAGCAAGACCTACAATGGGCTCAAGAATTAATACTGAATATCAAATATAAATTTCTTATAACGCAGCAACTCAATATGGTGAATTTCACAGATCTAGACTTTCGAAATCAGGGGGAAAATTAATCTACATTATTTCAAATTTTAACTTTATGAAATTTTTCAGTGGTCCAGTGACCAGCTGGCTCTGTAACTGGCAAGCAAATTCAGGCTGCGAAGCGGCGAGTGATAACATCCGGTGCAGCGAGGTTCCAAGTCAAGTAGCCCTTCTCTTTAACAAAGGGTTTCTAGGAGGCAGCTCCAGTGCTCCCCCCAGATCCAATCACTAGATGTCTGAAGAAGACCCATCAAGTGGACAGTCAGAGACCAAAACACACACACAGGAAGGAAGCCGAGAGAAGGAAGGGAGCGAAGGAGGGCCAAGGTGATGACAACGACAATGTGGGAGAGCAGGGGGTCTGGAAATTAAATATTTCATATGAAAAAAATAGGAAGGTTAGAAGATAAACTTGAGAAGACCTCCAAGAAAAAAACAAAAAGAGAAAGAAAAAAAGAAGTCATTGAAAGATAAATCTAAGAGGTCCAACAATCAAATAAAAGGAGCCCCAGAGAGAGAAAATTATTAATCAATAGCAAAAATAAAATTGCACAAAACTAAAGGTTATTTCCAAACTGAAATTGGAAAAAGATCTACACCAAGGCACATTATCATGAAATAACATGGAGAAAGTTTTTAAACAACAGGGAGAAAGTGAAGATCTAAAAAACTTCCATAGAGGATTAAAAGGACTGGGCATGAGAATATCATGTCTTGTCATTACCATCACTGCTAAGTTAGGAAATACACCAAAATGTTAAGGGAACATTATTTCCAATGCAGAACTTTATATCCAAAATTTTTTTCTTAATATTATTTTATTTTTTATTTTTCCACTAGTCTACTTCTAATATTGTTATGTACTGGTGTCAGGCGTACAGCATCATGGTTAGACAATCACTTACTGTACACAGTGCTCCCCCTGATAGTTCCAGTACCCACCTGGCACCATAGTTATTGCAATATTGTTGACTATATCCCCTATGCTGTACTTTACATCCCTATGACTATTTTGTGACTACCAATTAGTACTTCTTAGCCTCTTCATTCAGCTTTTTCACCCAGTCCCCTAACCCCCCTCTCCTCTGACAACGAGAATTTTATACTCAGTCAACAGTAAAGGTAGAATTGAGACATAGTCAGAAATGGAAGGTCTGAAAAAAAACTGCTCATGTCAGGAAGCTCCTGGGAGATACAATCCATAAAAACACGGAAGTAAAACCAGGGAGCCTCGGTTCAGGTCAGAGGGGAGGGGCTGAGAACAATTAAGGACAAAGCACGACACCAGTAGGTTTGTTTGGTCAGGGTTGCAGATCCTGCAAAGAATGTGGGAATGCAGCATTTGAGAACAAATCAGTAATAGGTACAAAGAAAAAGTAACAACAAAAAACAACAGTAAGAAAGCTGAGAAAATTATGAGTTCCAGAAACCACAAAAAGAATATGTAATCACAACATGTTAACATGTTTACATAGTCATAAGTAGGGATTTTTAGAATTTGGGGGGAAAAGAGAAAACAAGCGATCAATTCTTTAAAGAATTTCAATTTGTAAACTTCTATGGAAAAATATAGATGATGTTATCAAAGACATTTTCAATCAGTAAAAATAAAAATAATAATATGTTTTCAGATTTTGTGACTATCTGAATACCAAGAGGCATTCATTTCTGTATCTTTAACCAGAAAAAAATTATAATGTGAAACAAGAAAAAAGGTTAGTGGAAAACAGACGTGTCACACATCATAAAATGTGATAAAATTATTTTATTTTGTTATTAAAACGCACTGACGCATCAGTATAAAGTAACTGGAATAAACTAGATCCTTAAATGCCCCCCTGCTTTTGCTACTAACCCACCTTCTACTGTGGTGCTCCAGATACTCTGTAAACCTTACATTCCACAATCACTCACTCTTAAGACATCAGAAAAAAACAGCAAAGATTTAATGCAAACAAAATATATCCCGAGATTTAATGAACAAACATACCTCATTGTATAATAAAACAGTAAGTGCTATTGATATATTTAAAGGAAAAAACAAAGTTACAGAAAAAGACTCAGAAGAAGAAAAACCCATCTTTTGAGAGTGATTACGAACCGAGTTTTCTTCGCCTTCGTCCAGCTCTCGCTGCTGTTCTTCATGCCTCTTAGCTTTGATCTCCATGGCTTCTGCGATCAGGTCTCTTAAAATTGATACAGGTTTTGCATTCTTGATAAAAGGATGCTAGAAAAGTAAAATTCAATAGTATAATTCTAAAAGATTTCTCTGAATTATATCTAAAAAACGTTAAAACAACATGTAAATAAATGCAAACCAGGATCTTGGGCTTCAATGATTGTTCTTTCATCCAGAATTAAATGTATAGGTTAAGAATAGAGAATATTGCCCCAGCTGGCATGGCTCAGTGGTTAGAGCATTGGCCCTTGGACCCGAAGGTCTCTGGTTCGATTGCAGGTCAAGGGCACATACCTGGGTTGCGGTTCAATCCCTAGCCCCAGTTGGGGTGCATGCAGGAGGCAACCAATCGATGTCTCTCTCTCACATCAATGTCTCTCTCTCTCCCTCCATCCTTCCCTTCTACTCTCTCTAAAAATGAATGGAAAAAATATTCTCAGGTGAGGATTAACAAAAAATAATAAAAAAAATTAAAAAGAATAGAGAATATTTCAGCTGCTTTAGAAATAAAGATTTTGCTTTTAGGTTTACTTGTTTTTAAAAACCACTAAAGCACAAACACAAAAATGCAATCCTGTTAATAAAATTACATTAATGAAAACTACCTTAAAGATATAACTGTCCAAAGAAGTTTAGAATAGGTAGGAAAAAAGATAAAAAAAGAAAAATAAAGGACTGGTGATTACATTACATATAAAAATAAAATTATTTGGTATTAGTTTCAGATTTTAATTGACCTTAACAAGCTGACAGCCAGAATCAGTGGTCAAAAGAAGGGCAACTATTTTGTTACTTCTTTTACGTATTTTCTGTTTTACTAAGTCTTGAAAATGTGATCATTTCCAGTGGAGAAATAAAAAACGGAAATAAAATTTTTTCAGAAAATGAATATTGCTTCATATCTGTAATACATATAACAACTTTTCATTTCTTTTTTTATACCACCCTGATGTAACTAAAATATCTGAGTTTGTTATAAACCTGACACACAGAATGGAAACCACCAGGACAGACCTGGGTTTTTGACGACTTTTTAATGACGGAAGAGAAAGAGAGAGAGAAGTGCAGGGTAAGATTAAAAGTAACTTGGGATAGATAACCTTATTTGGAGGCAGCAATACAGCTTCAAGATGTAATTTTCATAATTAAATGTCAGTATACAGACCCAGGTAAAAACTGAGCTACTTTAATATAGAGCACAAAAATATTCTCAAAGACAAAACAATTTTAATGCTAAAGAAGAAATTACAGGCATTTGGGAGAGGTTTTAAAATGGTGAACATACATCATTTGGGAAAGGTATGAGTAAGAATTTGACCCAGATTACAGAAATAAGAGGATCAATAGCAAAGAACCAACAAATTCTTTTATAACAGTTACAGGCTAATCACCAGATAACTTAAGTTCCATCAACACAGCTTTGGTGGAGACTCCTAGTTCCACCAAGACAGAGCTGCGGCTAGGTGTGTGGCAGCCCAGCCAGATCCTACCTTTCTTAGTCTCCCACTCGCTGGCGGTGACGAGGAGACTAAGTTCTGTCAACGGAATGGAATGGAACAAAATGGAACAAAGCAGAATGGGAGTCTGTGCTGCGTTCCGCTCCCTGACCTGGGCCTTACCGCCCCGTGTGTGCCCTCTCCCAGGGCGTCCACTCTTGCTGCCAAGACAGTGCCCTAGGGAACGCGAACAACGAGGAGGAAACTCCAGCCCTGCCCTGGAAATGTCTGAGAAACACTGACGGTCACATACACACACAAATAACAACTGAAGATACATTCTTAGTCCTTAAGAAACTTATCTAGAATAAGAAATAAAACACAAACACATACAAAAAAATTAAAGTGTGGCATACAGGTTTCATACATGACGGTCTAGCACACCCTATACGAGGAAGAGGTGGGAAAGTAGATGAACAGGTGGTCACCTTGGGGCCTCTTGGGGAAACATGAGCTGGATTCCTTTAACTATGTATCTCATGTAGAAAGCATGCAGTTGAATTATCTTATGAACTAAGTGTCTTTTAGTAACTAAAATGCTATTTAATTAAATGGAAATTCAACTCATTTATTTACATTGGTATATTCAAATAACATTTTAATCACAATCAACATGTTTTATTTTTGCCAACTTGTTTTCATTTGCCTGGACTCATATGCCCACCAGACAGTAATAAAGAAACCCCACACCCTCCCAGCTAGAATGGAATCAGAGGAGGCCTGGTAGAGTCAGCACTTCCCTCACCACCCAGCTATAATGAATGAGGCCCTGCAGTGCCAGTAGAGGCACTTGGGAGAGGAGCCTGAGCTCTCATCCTATCAGAAATTAGGTGGTGCCACTTTCCCCCACTGAAGCATTGTCAGAGGATGCCTATTATAGCAGAACATTTAAATAAGATCCAGAATCTCATAATATAATGCTGAAAATGTCTAGGTTTCAAATGAAAATCACTTACCATACAGAGAAACTGGAAAATTTCAAATGGAAAAAGACAATAAACAGACACCAACATCAAGATGACACAGAAGTCAGGATCATCTGACAAGGATTTTAAAGCAATCATCGTAAAAATATTTCAATGAGCAATTACAAACATGCTTGTAATGCAAGTAAAAAAAAAATTAGAACATCTTAGCAAAGAAAGAGAAAATATAAAAAATAAATGAAAATTTTAGAACTACAAAATTACCAAACTTAAAATTTTGATGGATAAGCTTAATAGCAGAATGAGGACAGAGGAAAGATTCAGTGAAGTGGCTGGCATACAGAACACTAGAAAGTACACACTATAAACAACAGAGGGAAATCAGACTGGAATAAAATGAACAGAACCTCAGGGACCTGAACAACTAAAACCAAAGATCTAACATTTGCATCAATAAAGTCATAGAAAGAGAAGAGAAAAAGAGTAGGGCTGAAAAAGTGTTTGAAAAAATGATGGCTGAAGACTTCCCCAAATTGGTAAGAGATATAAATCTATAGATTCAAGAAGCTGAAAAAATCCCAAACAGAACAAATCCATGCCGAGACACATCATAATTAAACTTCTGAAAATTAAGACAAAGAAAAAAATCTTAAAAAGAACAAGGGGTAAAAAAATTCAGATGACAGTAGATTTCTCTTAAGAAACCATGGATGCCAAGAGGAAGTGCAACAACATTTTTTAAATGCTGAAAGAAAAGAACTGTCAACCAAGAATTCTATAGCCAGTGAAAATATCCTTCAGGAATAAAGAAAAAACAAGCATTCTCAGATTAAGGAACACTAAGAGAATTTATTATATAGACTTATTCTAAAAGAATATAAGGAATTACTCTAAATAGAAAGAAATTAAAGAACTTAGGAAGGTTAGGAAAAAAAACAGAGTAAAATAGGGTAAGTGTAATAGAAACAGATTTCCCTTATTTCCTTTAGTTTCTCAGTTGCTTAAACATTAAAGCAAATATTATAACACTGTTTGATATGGATATCAGTGTATGAAAAAAAGTATTTAAGATAATTATACTAAAACAAGAGGGATGGCAAATTAGATAAAGTTTTGACTCCTCATTTGAACTGGTAAAATGTAGAGTAAGTCACACACTATGGGGTTCATAGAATAAACCACGACATCACCTGTTCTAGCCATGCCCAGTGTCAATTCATATAATGGCCGATCTCAATCAACTTAACATTCTTGTAGGAGGCCAGCCTGAAGCACAAGCTTATTTTAGGGAGGGAAGGGAGGGAGGGAGAAAGAAAGAGAGAGAGAGATCGAGAGAGAGAGAAACACGGATATGAGAGAGAAACATCAAGTGGTTGCCACCCATATGCACCCCAACCAGGGATCAAATCTGTCACCTAGGTATGTGCCCTGACTGGAAATTGAACCCGAACCTTTTTGGTGTGTGGGACAATGCTCCAAACCAACTGAGCCATCCAACCAGGGAATAGTACAATTTTTTTTAAAAAGCAAGAAAGTAAATATTGGCTCATAAGTACCACATAAAACCAGTTGCATTGTTTGCCCTTATTGTAAAGATGCTTGGCCCAAATCCTAGAAGCTAGAGAATAACAGAACTTGTTAATGTGGTCTATACAGGTCAGCTTGTGGGCAGAAAGCAGAGTCAAGAAAGGATGAAGACTGGGACTAGGGGACAAATGGAATAATAATTTAATCACTGTGATCTTCAGTGTCATTTAACCTGGGCTTCAGTATCCTCCCACAAAATTAGGGAATTATACAAGAACATTTCTTAAATGCTTTTCAGTCCTAAAAACTCTAAGTTAAAAACAAGACAATTTCTTTTCTTAGAAAGATTAGAAAAGGTTATGGAAGAAAGACTAGAAAGAAATACTGATTAAATTATCCAAAAGTTAGCTATCAGATATATTTAGATTTACTTTTACCATCAGATTTTATGCTATTTGACTCACTTTTTCTGTTTCTTTGTGTGTGTTTTTCTCCTTTCTTGCCTTCTTTGGGGTTGAATAATTTAGATACTCAACATAATAGCAATACCAATAGGCCTTTGATTTATGTGCTCCAAATTCCTTGAAAATCTGACAATATTTCAAAATAAATGTTTCAATTGATAAATTTTTGAAAGGTAGTATTTGCACAAACAAAAAACCTAAAATGTTCAAAAATAGCAGTCAGCAAAAAGTTAGGTTTCAATTCCACTCCTGCTTCTCAGACACACAGTTCCCTTCTCTGGAGGCCAGGTTCTTGCTTTTTTCAGAGCCGCTCCACTGTAAGCACTGGCATATGCATATGGACATATGATATGTACGGGGGGGGGGGGGGGTGTATTTTGCCAGTCACTCCTCTCGATGGAGCTTAAACTGTTTACAATTTGTTGACAGTTTTTTATGTTGTTTCCAGGCCTCTGCCATTACAATGCTCTATGAATCTTTTTACACATTTTATTTCATGCGTAGTTAAATTTTTCTGTAGAGTAAGTTTCTACAAGTATAATTAGTGGGTCAAAGAATATTTGACATTTTATTTTAGACAGACATTGCTAAACTGCCTTCCTTGGAGAATGAGCACTAAGTTATATTTTCACAGCAATAAGCATTATACTTAAGAGCCTGTTTCTTGCACCCCTTAACAAATACTTTTGTTTAAACAGTACTTTGGAAAACATCACTTTTTATAAGAACCATGCTTTGAATCCTTTGGTTGTTTAATAAATGAATTATTTTCCAAATATCAAGTTTTGTTAATGTTAGGCACATTTATTAATAGTTTAGAGGTCTGAGCCAATTCTGTTCGGAAAATGAAGACTCACAAATACTTACTGAAAGTATTACATTATTTCTGTTTGCTCTAAAAATTTTTTTTTTTAATATATCTTTATTGATTTCAGAGAGAGGAAAGGAGAGGGAGAGAGAGAGATAGAAACATCAATGATGAGTCATTGATCGGCTGCCTCCTGCACGCCCCTGACTGGGGATCGAGCCCGCAACCCGGGCATGTGCCCTGTGACCAGGAATCGAACCCCGACTGCCTGGATCCTAGGTTGACCCTCAACCGCTGAGCCACACCCAGCCAGGCATCTATTTGCCCTAAATTTCAAGGCAGATAAAAAAAACTTCCTGACACTCTAGATACAAGTCTATTTGTAGCAGGAATACAGAAAGTCTTCATTTAGGTACCTTGTAACCAACATGTACAACGTGATCTTTTCAGAGTTCAGGGATCTTGTATTTACATATCTGAAAGTAGAGCAGAAAGTCAAAGAAGTGCGGGGTCAAGGAACAATACATCAGGACAAACACGTGAAACAGTAACGACAGAGGTGAGAGCTCATTTCTGAAATGAGAACCCTTGGAGGTTTTGTTTTAAAACAACTTTAGGGGGAAAGAGTTGACAACCACAATAACAACAACAAACAGAAAAAGGGAAAAGAGACACTGAACTTGGAAAAAGGAAAGAAAAGAGTAATACACGGAGAACACACAGAAGAATGGAGGTGGTGGCTGCAGGTGTAAGGACGGATGTGCATCTATCAGACCACATTTCCTGGGAGGCTGGCATCTAGAAATCAGCTAAGGGAACTCACAGCCATCCTGGAAGTTAATGTCAGAAAGCTGAAAGACATAATGAAAATATCCTTCCCTTAGTGGCACAAACACTGACCTGTAAAAGTTGCGTTGCAGTAGCTCTCTGCTCAGGATTCTTCACTAGGCACTTTTTAACAAAATCAGTGAAATCATCAGACCAGAGTTCTGGCTTCCTGAATGTTGGTGGTGGATTTGTGGGAATCATGAAAATAGCCTAGTAAAAATGAAACAGTCAAAAGACACAGTAAGAATCACAAGAGCACACCAAATAAACAAATCTCTTCATCTATCTTCCTATCGGACTCTAAATCTGGGAAACAAATTTAAGTGGTTCTAGGGTTTCCAGTAAGAGTGCAATTCAGGAAGCAAACCCATCTGCTACTAATGTGATCACTTCCCATTAAATTTCCTCTATTTGAATTGTAGCTCATTGAGCACATGATTCTTTATTTTATCTATTATTTTTCATCAGTCTCCAAAGAAGATTGCATTTCTAACCCTTTTACCAAACTAAGGACATTCTCTAGTTAAATAGCTATACCCCCCAATTTTGCTACTACATGCCAGATTTAGCTCCATTTCAGTTTTATACAAGTACTGCTGCTCAAAATGGCTAGCAGCAGCCCAATTTGCTTCTGCAACGCAGAATATTTACTGATGTTATGTGAAATAATACTTGACAGAGCCAAGACTTTTCTCTTCCTAAATATGTATGTCAGGATTCCAAATGAAAAGTTTTAACGCTGATATACCACTTTGATTTGTTACTAATGATTTGATTTAGTATTAATAATTCAGTACTAATGATAATACATCCATAAAGTTCACAGTTCAAAAAGTCTCCGTGTCATCCCTATCCTCTTAGCTTAGCTATCCAGTCACCCTTTTCAACCAAGAGAATTAATCCCTAATGTTCTTAGCAAATCACTGTATGTAACAAGTTAACTTTTCTCCTGGGCATCTAGAATAGTTCCTGATAAAATACCATCACTAAAACATCATTTCCTGTGAAAAGTTAGGAAAGGTATGAAAACAATAATAAATTTAAACCAAATGTATTAAGCACTCAATAAATACTAGTTATTACTTTCATTTCCACATAATATAAAAAAGACAAGAGGCAAACATGGCAATGACAAAAATTTTACAAAGCAAAATGAATTTAGCCATGTTATAACTGTAGTTTAATAGATAAGTTTATATAATTACATCAATGAAAACATGTGAGGTGAGGGAAAATGGCTTTTTGACAATCTTAATCAACAAAGGCACATGCAGCCTCCAGACATGGGCCTCACAAAGATGTATTCAGGGGTGAGGCATAAAAAACTCCCTTTCCAGACTACAGAATTCTCTGACGTTCCAGAAGACAGCTGTTGTCTCTGTTCCATACTCAGTTTTTCACCTGGCTTTTAGCGGCCTTCTCTCTTCATGTGCAAACAAATTTCATGTACATGAACTTATGTCCCTTCTCCTTAATTCATAAAAAAAATTAAAACGGTAATGCTGCAAACTACAATAAGACTTAGAAACAAAGTTTTTATCACTGAAAGAAACTAACCATACCTATGTTTAACACTTCTGTTCATATATGGAGAAAACATCAAAATTGTGGACAAAGATAAAATATTTGGGGGGATACCTGTGGGCCCCACCTGGCCTGGCTCAATTATCTACTTTACCTGATGCCCCCTTAAGTATCCAGGTAAACCCTGCTAATACAAATTTTAGAATAAGATACATACCTTGGACTCACAGAGCTCACAGTCAACTTGTGTGTGTGGGGGGGGGGGGGGGGGAGGGGACTAACACTCGTGGAACAAACAGCAAACAATGGAGTGCTAGAAAATAAAATTTTTCTACAAATAACCTAATTGATCTCAGACAGTTCCATCGCTGAAGCAGAACCTAATCTGGTTTTAAGGATGGGCACAATGGGGTAAATACTGGCTGCTGGAGAAGGCACACAAAAACCACCCACTACTTCAAATTAAAGAACAGAAATAAATTTGAACTCTCATCTCTACAAAACAGTTCAAAGCACCAACATAAGCCCCTGGACAGATGACCTCAAACCGCAGGTAAGTGATACTAGATTGTCAGATGAATGCTGTTCATATGCACTTCTGCCACAAACGATGGATAACAGCCCAGTGATTTATGTCCCTGAAGCTAAGGCTCTCCTTTGAACTCTGAGACAATGAGTTGCAGCCTTATCTTCAGATAACCTTAACGTATAAGGCTCACCTCAGCAGTAGCTATTAGAAACCCAAGGATAAAAAGCTTAACTCTAACTCTTATTTGCCCAGGACTATCATAAAGTGATCCTAAAATGTTCACATCCCATTCTCAAACAAGCAATGAACTGCATACAGTTCAAACAAATAGTCTTAATATGTGATCTACAAAAATGTAGAGACTTTAAAGTCTCTAGGAAAACCACTCTACCTTTTATTTCCATTTTTTATGTTAGATAATCAATAACAAACTGACACATTTTATCACAGACTCTACTCTGCTCAACTAATTTAACTTAATCATGAATCGTAGAGGATCCTCTCAAGAGCCTCCGAGCTGATTAGGTAATAGGCCTCCGCTGTAGAAAGTTTTGGCAATCAGTGGCTAGAGCCTTAGACTAACAATTCACTCCCTTCCTTGCCACCAGCCAAATCACATGGGCACACATTACAGCCATATAATTTATCTTATCTCTAACACCATTCTGATGAAGAATGTTCGTACAATAAATGATACGATTATCCTTGTGTTTGTTTCTACGCAATTTGTTGCTTAACTACATATTGAACCTCTGATTAAGTTTTAAAAAGAACTTCCCCGATCACAAGTAGTCTTAAGAAGCCAAGAAATTAAGTGCCTCAAAACAAGCAACATCTTCGTGCCTGGAATTTCAGGCCTTCCAATGCAGGAGGCCCCAGAAGTTGTGGAGAGAGCTGGAGCTGGGAAACTGCAAAGCCTGAACGACATTATAACCTCAGCGGCCTGCGTCCACACTGTCTGAAGCTAAGGGAGCTGGGTCTGTGAAGGCGCAGAGGCAATGAACATGCCAGAATAACAGAGAAATCTGTGCCACTACTCACGGACCTCGGGCAAAAGGTTATCTTCCTAACAACTAAATGAGATAAATGATGAGAAAGCATTTTCAAAAACTGCAAAGAACTAAACAAACATCGCTGCTTCCTGACAGCAACATAATCGGGAGCAAGCTACTAAGTCAAAAATATATAATTTCTGCAAAGGATACATATAATACTATTTTTAAAAGACTACTACAGATGACAGCAAACAGCACAACCAAATGAAGCAACACTGGACCCGGGTCAGAATGATCGGCCGAAGTTCCAAATCACCCCCCAACTGACTGTGCAGCCTCAGTTTTTTCACATAAGTGAGAAAAGTTGGACTAGATATCTTTCAGGCTCCTTTCTGGGTCTCAAAGACTGGCACTCTAACTTCCCAGCAACCTAGGAGGTAAGTGCTAGCTAGACAAGTACTACATTGTTAGTTAGAAAGGAGGTGGACCTGGAGGAGAGGGAAGGGTGTTCAAGGGCCTCGCAATCGCTTTGGCTAAGATCAAGTGTAAAAGGCCTACTAGATGTTAACATAAAAATACAGATCTAAACATGTATCACCACTCCCTCCAAAGCAAATCTGAAACAGACGGAGTTTTGGAAGAGAAGACTAAAATCTGCGTGAACGCTGCTCTGAGTGCAGTTCCCACATAAGCACCGGCTGAAGTATCGCAAGCACGACCTCACCATTCACTCCAGCTCCAGGTACAGGGACGTCAGTAATCATTAATCTGGCCAACAAAGGCCAGTGTGCTTGCGTATCAACCAAATTAAGGGAAGGGGTGCACTGGTGCCTGGGAGGCACACAGTGAATAGGAGAGCTGGCTTGAGCCCGAGCCAGCCCGGGTGGCACTGGGTACCATGTAACGGCGCCACCATTAAGGGTAGCTACCTAACCTATTTTAATTCTCTGTGCCGTTTACATATTTGGAAAAGGGGAATAGTAAGAGTACCTACCTCACAAGGCTGTTCTGAACTGTAAATGGGTTAATACATGTAAAATACTTAGTGAAAATGAGAAAATAAAGTAACAGTACAGAATGGTTACTTCCCATAAAAATGACAGGTATGCGGCAATAAAAACAGGAAGACAGTACAGGGTCTCAAAAATTTTAAATGTCTATTCACAACAGCAACTATCTACAAGATTGTGTAAGATTCATTTTAAAATTTTATTACAAAAGCCAATATGTATTCAACTTTTAAAAATCATATTTGTAACTGAACAAAGGCTTCATGTAAAAGCACTCCTAGTGCCTATGAACCCAATTTGATAATAAGAACTAGGTTAAAGCGAAGCAGGCAAAGGTCAACACAGAGCTCATGAGGTTGAATTAAGATAAAACAATAAGCTCCTCAGGTAACAAGAGTGTCATACAATAAATGAGAATCTGGCCTAAGAACAGTACAAATGCCCAGTACAAATGAACTTAACAAAAAGAAGGTATTACATAATCAAATCAATATAAATTATAGTTAAAAAACTAAAATCATCAATAAAGGACCTATAAAGAACAAGAAAGAAACAACTGTAAATGTAGAAAATCTATAATCAGAAAGAAACGATAGATCTCAGGAATTGTTTGACAATTTAGGAACTAAATGGTAAGTTTTAGAAAAAAAAATCTGTCAACATGGTCCCTCAACCTTGCCTGGACGAAAGAATGCATTCATCTACTGCCTGGGTCAAACATGAGAGCCAAATAACTCATCAGTCTATCACCAACTAGTGAAAATGATAAAAATATTTATATAGTTTCTGGCTTCATATTCTTTAAGAAAACCTTCAGATTCACAAGCAACCACCAATTCCAAATACACAGCCAATGGTTCTCAACACTGGCTACATATTAGATCAGAGCCATATAGGGAACTTGAAAAATTACTAATCCCCTGGACCCAGCCCAAAGAATCTGATCCAGAAGGAGCTTAGGTGTATCTTTTTAACTCTCTAAAAGAATCTAAGATATAGCAAATCAGTGTAGTTTTGATTTGCATTTCCCTAATAGCTAATGAAGTTAAGCATCTCTTCATATATCTGTTGGCCATTTGTATGTCTTCTTGGGAGAAGTGTCTGTTCGGGTCCTCCGCCCATTTTTTAATTGGATTATTTGTTTTCTTGTTGAAAAACAGACACACAGACCAATGGAACAGAACTGAGAGCCCAAAAATAAACCCACATGTATATGGGCAAAAAATCTTTGACATACACAAAAAATTAACTCAAAATGGATCAAAGACCTAAATATAAGACCTGAAACAATAAATTAAATAGAAGAAAACATAGGTAGTAAATAAACATATGGACCTTGGTTTAAGAGAGGATTTTATCAATTTGACCTCAAAGGCAAGGAAAGCAAAAGCAGAAATAAATGAATGGCACTATATCAAACTAAAAAGCTTCTGCGCAACAAAAGAAACCATCAACAAAACAAAAAGGCAACCAACCAAATGGAGAAGACATTTACAAACAACACCTCTGATAATGGGTTAAAATCTTGCTTTTTTTTCTTGCATACCAGTTATCAACACCTGATATGTTATAGCTTTTTCTGTGTAATTTATTCTCTCCCTCACTATAATATGAGCACCTAAAAGACTGAAACTTTAATTCATTCACTTCTGCATCCCAGTGCCTACAGGGGTATCAGAGAAGTCACTCAATAAATATGGGATGAATTAATAAACTCAGTCTCTCTCCGCCTCACTAAGATTTTCAATTAACAAAAGGAGGGACTTACATGTAATGACCCCCAAGATACCTGTACAGCTTTAAAAGTTATAAATCTAGCAAAGAGGCAGACCTAACTGGCTAACAGCAAGGTATAAAAAAACAAACTGGTCTTCTCCAAAAGCGAGGAAGACCTGACAGTAAGTGATTAACTACCAGAAGATAAAGTCTATATGAGGGGTGCCTCCCAATAAATATGTAAAAAACTTTATAATAAAACTGTATAATTAAGCACAGAGAACAAGACTATCTTGCCAAGATTTGCTATCATTGGCAAAAGTCCATATTAAACTCAGCTTCCCCAAGTCCAGATACGAATGGAACTGCGAATCTGGCAACTCACAGGAGAGCAAGGCTGGGTACAATCTGGGTCCACGTGACAGTGACCTCGCCCTTCCCAGCTCAGAGCTGACCCAGAGGAAAGTCTTTAACAGACTGCGCTGGCCGAGAGCCACACCACACTCAGTGAGGTTCAGAATTAGCATTTTAGATGCTAACCTAAAGGACTTCTATTTTGCTTCCCTAAAACAAAAGTGGGCTAAAAATAAAACATGATAAATCATGAGTATAAAATGGATTTTTTAAAGAAACATTTTGTCAAAGAAAAAAGTTCTAACCCCAGTGCTTCCCTCTTATTTCTTTCTGTCTCACTCAGGCAGTGCCTCGCCCAGGCTGCCCACATGGCAGCACTCAAGCTGTTAACCGGTAAAAGAGAGCTGATGCTCTTCTTTCCTTTCACGTTTTTCCAGATTTAGTGGTATACAGTAGAGACATGTCCACCGCAACCTTCCTAGTTATAAAAAATGCAAATAAAATTTATGTACTCAAAACGTTTATATATGCATTAACTATTTGTTTTATACATACTATGTCACAAAGCATTGTACTAGACCCTGAAGACACAAGACGGAAGTTATGCATGCTGGTCTCAATAAATTCATAATCTAGTAAAAAAAAAAGTCAGGCAAAGTATAATAGAGTATAACCAATTTTATGATCTTGGGGTGCACAGGGTGCTAAGGGAGCCCAGAGGAAAGTTCCCAGGTTAGGCTGTGTAGAAGAGAGATGGGAGAAAATGCAGGGAGAAAGGAGTAACACTGAGCAGAGGGCAGCAGGAAGAGCCTAAACCATCCACCAGCGCTAGTGCGCCTAAGGGAAAGCGGACAGTACACAACTACAGAGGGGGGCAGAGGCCAAGGCTTTTAACACCCTTAAAAGTCAGAGGGGGGTCTTAACCTAGAGGCAGGTGAAAAAAATTTTTTAACTGGATGACTTTAGGTAAGGAAGTAAGTAATACGATGTGTTTCATTTTAGGCTGACCACTCTAGCAACACTATGAAGGATCCTTTGGAGAGGGATGGGACGAAACAGAACACTATTAGAACAGTTAGGAGACTAAAAATCCGCACAAATTATGAGGTCTCAAATATGGAGATAAAGCTGTGATGGGAAGAAGGGGATACATGTGAAAGACACTAAGGAAGCAACACGGATGAGAGCTGGTGACTGAGAACCTGAGTTAGCTCAGAGGCAAAGGAGCTGGACACGAAGGAAAGTAATTACAAGAAATTTAGGAGGCAGAGTCAACAGGACTGGATAATTGATTAATGGTGAAAGACTGGACCGAGGGAGGATGCTCTCCAGATTTTCAATGTGGCAACTAGTTGTACAGTCGTGCCATTAACCAAGACAGAAAATACAAAAGTAAAACAAATCTGATGAAAAAACAGTGAAAACAAATTTGAAGATACTGGATTTGAGGTGTCTAATGACAGTACAGAAAAGATAGAATTATCTAAGTAGATAAGTAGGAATGAGTCTAGAGCTCAAGACAGATACAAGGAAAGCTGGGGGATAGAATATGCTGGAAATCAAATGAGGAAAGAGATTTAAGGAGAAGAAAGTGGTTACCAATGCCCAATAGAAGCAAACTGAACAATTGCAGAAGCGTGGCAGGGAAGAAACAGCCAGTCTGCTCAGCGAGAGAGGAAACTCAGCAGCAAGAGCTGTTAGTCGGCTCTCACGCGGCTTGAAAGGAGGTGTGAGGCAGGGCAGCAAGAGGAGCGTGAGCCAAAGGAACTCTGTTTGTTTATTTCTTAAAATGAGAAGAACCTGAGCAGTAAAGTTCCGAAACAGAGGGAACAAGTGATGGGCAGAGATGGAAGGGGAGGAGCGTGGCTTTCTACTAAAACCAGAACAGAGAGAAACAAGCCCCTAAAGTTTAGCCACACAGTAGCCACTGAACCAATATTTTTTTAATGATAAACATCCTGTGCTTAGGCTATCTTAGCAGTATTTTTTAAAATTTTGCTATGTAATTTTTTAGGCACTTACATATATATAGTAATAGTATTGTATTTATTACAGCTACTCTATATAGACAATGTATACGGCAAGTACTAAGTAGCTTTACAAAAATTATTTCTTTTAATCCTAACAAAAACACAATGAAGGATTATTATCCCAATTTATAGATCAGGAAACAGAGGCATAGTGAGGTTAAGTAACTTGCCCTTGAATACTCGGCAAACAAAGGACACAGTTGGAAAATGAACCCAGACAGTGTAGCTCCAAAGCTGATGTTCTTAACCTCCTCCACAGATATAGAATACTTTTGGTTCACTAAGTTAATCTGAAGACAACATACTTTCTATCAGAAAATATTTCTAACTTTAGAATAAAAGTAGTAGAAAACTGGAGTTTACTGATCAGAAACTTGCTAAACTACTTTTGATATATTAAGAAAACCTAGATTATTTAACAGTATATCATTAAGACATCTTACCCTATAGTTAACACCACTAAACACAGTTTTCTTATCTGTATAAATACATACATATAACAACGGTTCTTAAATGTTACCATGTATCAGGATTTCTTGGAGGGCTTGTTAAAAAGCAGATTGCTGAACCCCACGTGGAGCTTCAGATCCAATAGGCCTGAAACAGGGCCCAAGAATTTGTATTTCTAACAAGTGCTCAGAAAATGCTGATGCTACAGGTCTAGGGACCTCACCTTGAACTACTACCTTACAGTAACTCTATAAGAATCAAGTGAGATAAATATAAAAATACATAGCATATGGTAAGCAAAAAGTGCTATCTACAATTATTATTAATAATAATATGATAATGACTTACCATTATCCACATAATTACTTAGATTTTTATATCAAGTTTTACTCAAAGATAATACAAAATTGACATATTGTGACTATTTTAAGATCACAATAACCCACCTGCCAGCTCCATCTGCCTCTGCTGTTTTTCCCCCACACTGCTTGCAAACAGCCTTTCTGAAATGTTCATCTGCACAGCCCCTACTTCAAACCAACCTTTCCCGTCACTTACAGAATAACGGACAAACTCCTCGGCATTGCTCACAGGTGATCCCTTTGCCCATGAGCCATAGTCCAATTACTCATCTTTCAATATCTCTAAAGGTTTCCCTAAAACAACTCTAATAAAGCCGCACATTCCTTCCATGAGTCCAAAGTACCTCTAAAATAATAAGAGAGGAAACAACGATAAAATATCAATCAACATTTGTGGGGCATTTCCCAAGGATTTTACATTAATTATTTCATTTAATCCTCATTACAACTCAGGATAAAGATTATAATTATTCTCATTTTACATGTGGAAAAAATGAGATATGGGGGGGGTCAAATTTGCCATAAGTGATAAAACCAGTAAATACAAGAGCCAGGACTCTACCAAGAGCCAGGCAATTATATTATGCTAACACTTCCTGACCTTTAGTACTTGAGTGTTGTTTAGATAATACATATTTTAATTAAATGCTAACATAAATAATTGCCGTATTCATTTTTACATTATTTAACTAATATGATTGCCTATTGTATGCCAGGCCTTGTGTTAGGCACTGAGCAATACCAGATAAAAAAGGGAAGGCCCAGTGCCTACTCCCTTGACACACTCAATCTAGGGGGGGAAGACTGACATTAAACAAACAAAAAATTACAAATATTTCAATAAATAAACATTTAAGACAAAAAGTACAAAGTTCTCTGAAATTATAAGAGGAAGACCTAACCTGTCTATAGCTACTTTTCTTTACCTTCAGTCTCCTAATACAATGGTCTAAGTTATGCAGAATATGACTTTCAGAATGCCAAATAACTCCATTTTACAATGACACTTTCAAAATCAAATTAAGTGATTAAATTATAAGACCAAAGTCACATAGTTAAAATTTTAAACATATTATTTAAAATGACATTAAAATTCTTCAGTTCTTTGTTCCCTTGATAAATGTAGCTATTGTCTTTCTGAAACAAAGTGCAATAAATATAAACTAGAAAAAAATTAATAAAATGGTATTTGAAGGGGCCTTGAAATATTAGTCATGATAAAGGTAAAATAATATGCCAAGTTCCTGACAATGGAAGTAGTGCAAGAAAGTACTTTCAGTTTGGACAACGCTAACTTTCTAAGATTAAAGAGGAATTAGATCCATGACTTAATATTCTTCATTTGTAACATTTAAAAAACACACAAAACTTCTTTCATAGTAAGTTTCAAAGGGAAACCAATATTTTTTATAGAGGAAAAATGCCTAAAAGTCCAAACACTGATCTTACGAAAAGACATGAAAGGTAAAATTAAGTATGAACCACGTCTGGATCCCCGTATCTTCAGTTTCTATTTATCAAACAGAAAAATCTTTCCAACTTTCTCCTTTCCTGTATAAGACCAAAACTATGCGATATTCTGTTTGTATTACAATTACACTAATTCAATGCAGGTCACTTGCTTTTTACTGAGTCCAGATGACATTCAGTAAACTCAACATTGGCCAATTAGTTAGAAAGAGAGAGAGGGAGACAGAGAGGGAGGAGGAGAGAGAGAGAAAGAGAGAGAGAAAAACAGAAGCGGGCTCTGGATGCCTTTGGGTGGGTCATACGGTGGCTAGAGAGCACCACGGCCTGAGGTTCACCCTGGCTAACACCAACCACATGCTAACATTAGGGCTAGCACTTTTCATTCCTTTCAGACTTCTCACATTTGGAAATCCTAATTTAAGTATATTTTCTGGTGAAAGTGAGGACAGCACTCCTGCACAATACCTGTTTTCCCCTTCAACTCAAATGTTTTATCATGGAGCTACTAACATGGAATCTGCATACCGTCTAATCTAAAGATGCATGACTTTCAAAGTCAGTTGTTTTTTTATTTATCACAGTTATGAGTGAGTGAAACATGACTTAGCAGATGCACGCAAAAAAGATGCTCTAAGGCTATGAACTTTCAACTTCAGTATTTGTAATCTTAAGTCAACCTAAACGACCATGTAATTAGACACATGACAAACTGGGTAATAGGAAGAAATATTTATAACTAAAGAAGAAATATTTTTTTATAATCCTCAGCTGAGGATATATTTTTATTGATTTTTTAGAGAGAGAGGAAGAGAGAGAGAGAGAAACATTGATGTGAGAGAAACACCATTTAGTTACCTCCTGTATACACCTCGATCAGGGATCAAACCTGCAACCTAGGTATCTGCCCTGACTAGGAACTGAACTCACAACCTTTTGTGCACTGGACGATGCTTTCAACCAGGCCACCAGGCCAGGGCAAGAAGCAATACTTTTTTAATACCTTTTATCAGGAGTTGGAACTCAACATTTTCTTATAATCTATTATGTAAAGAAATATTGGCTAAAAAATAAGGACCTTTAAAAAGTCGTAACATAACTCAAGTTAAAATTTACATAGAATCCAAATTTCAAATCGGACGGCACTCCTACAAAAACCACATTAATCCCTCACTGCATTCACACTCTGTCAGTAGCTGGTATTTTAAATGAAAAACTTCACTCATTATAAAACTACAAGTCTCCAAATGTTTAAATTAGCCTGCTTTTTAACATTTTATTTATTTTTAGCTGATTTTTTAAACTTGTGTAAATTTAACTGAGGAATACTGTGCTCCCGCGACTGTGCATGAACACAGAGATACAGTAATGGAGCTGGCGATTATTTACTCTGAGAATCCCGACTGCGTGACTGTTAAATCACTTACATACGGCCAAATGATCTATAAGGAGGCAGGGAGGTCCTGCAATTGTGCACTCATATCCCTTTTCAACTACTGCACAGGTGACACAGTCAATCACGTCACTACTGAAACAGAATGGGCATGGAAGGCACTGGGTGTATAAAGGTGACTGCTTCAGACAAAATGAAAAAACAGACTATCACCATCTCGTATTAAAAAGCAGCCAACAGCTATAGATTAAAGAGTATTTTTTATTCTCTATGCTGTTTTTTAACCCTCACCAGAGGATATTTTTTTTCTATTGCTTTTCAGAGAGTGGAAGGAGGGAAAGAGAGAGAGAGAGAAACATCAATGTGAGAGAGACACATCGATTGGTTGCCTCCTGAATGCACCCCAGCCCTGACCCCAACTGGGGCCGAGCCTGCAATCAAGGTACATGCCCTTGGCCAGAATCGAACCCAGGACCCTTCAGTCCACAGGCTGACACTCTAACCACTGAGCCAAACCGGCCAGGGCTACTCTCTATGGTATTCAGTACCGTGGGGCCAACTTTGGACACTGTCTGCATTACAGTCAGCACGTAGAATAAGACACAAAGCTGCTGTTCTCGGCAGAGGTTAGGCGATGGCTGAAGAAGAAACAGCAGTGCTACCTCCAGCACAGAACCACGAGAGGCAGGCAAGGGACCAAGCCCGCCCGGGAAGGACGGGCTCGGGCAAAGGGGCGCTGTGCTGGTGCAGGAGGAGGTGTGGCCCCATGTGCGGTTAATGAAGTGGCAGCCGACCAGCACAATTAAAAGGGGCCAGGAAGTCCATCCTAGCCACCTAGAGGCACGAGACAAGAAATACCCTAAAATGAACTACATGGAAAGGACTTTATCTTTCAGTCACCTGCGGATATGTTTTTAAAGGTCCTATCATTTTTTAAACTCTTGTCCTGGCCAGTGTGGCTCAGTGGTAGAGCACCAGCCCATGCACCCAGGTACCTGGGTTGCAGGTTTGATCCCCAGCCCCGGTCAGGGAGAGGCAATCAATTGATGTCTCTCTCTCACATCAATGTCAGTCTTTCTGTCTGTCTGTCTCTCCCCCTGTCCCCTTCCACTTTCTCCCCCCACCCCCCAAAAAATCAATGGAAAAATATCCTCAAGTGAGGATTAATTTTTTAAAAAAGTGAGTATACATTTTTTGGAACACCCTATAGATACATATGTGAATGAATCTAAAACAATTTATGTTCCCACTGAAATCAGAATTACATAAGATTAATGAGCGAGAGAGAGAGAGAAGAAAAACAAAATCTCAATTATAATGCGCCAGGCACCCCACTTCCTAGACTCTGTTCCCTCACCCCAGGTATGCACATGGCTCACTGCTTTGTGTCCTTCCAGCTTTTGCTTAAATGTCTCCTTACAAGGCTTCCCCTGTGGTACTTAAAAGTGTAACCAAATCTTCACATTCCCTATTAGCATTTCTCAAAGTGTTAATCATTGTCTAATACTATATATTGTACTTATTTGTTTCTTTTATTATGTGTCTAATCCAACTGGAATGTAAATACCACAAAGGCAGGAAATCTTGTTTTATGCAGTGCTAGGTCCCATGCCCACAGGACAGTGCATGGCACTCAGTAAGTGTTTACTGACTGAATAAATGAGCTTTAGCATTTAGAACCGGAGAAGAAACTGAGTTAGATTTTATCACTGCTGTAGATTTAATCATGGCTTCTTTAAAAGTATAGTTCTACATTTATTTTTCATTGCTTTTTATAAGTTTAACACAAAGCAAAATCTAAAACTCTGAAGGTAAAAGTCAAAGTTTGAATGAAACTCAATTTGTTCAGACATCTCTATTAGCTCTCATTTCCAAAAACTTATTAATAAACACATAATCTTTCAAAGGGGACACTTGTAATTTAAGAACTAAAGTGGCCCGGCCAGGCGTGGCTCAGCGGTTGAGCGTCGACCTAGGATCCAGGCGATCAGGGTTCGATTCCCGGTCAGGGCACATGCCCGGGTTGCGGACTGCAGCCGATCAATGACTCTCTCATCGTTGATGTTTCTATCTCTCTCTAACTCTCCTCTCTCTGAAATCAATAAAGATATATTAAAAAAAAAAAAAAGACAGTCACATGAATAAAGCATTCTAAATGCAATGGAAATTAAAATGCCACATCAGACTTAAGTGTTAAACTATCCATGTCGTTTATATTTAACAAAGAATCTCTTATCCAAAACTCTTATTTAAAAATCTGTTTTCTCAACCATAACCTTTCTCTCCTAAGGTACATGAAGGCATGGGACACCCTCCCCCCCAGCTATTAAGTAACTTTTTATTATATCAATAAAATAATTAACTGATACCAGCATCTTTTAATATCATCCCTACACACTGAGAAAAGGTAAATAACCTAGAGATCAAAATACATAGTAAACCCATAGGCACAGCAGTTTTTCATTGCCAGCTCTCTCTGTATAAACACTGAGTGCAATTCTATGGAAGTATGGCTCCACATACTAAGATGAGAAATATGCCTGTTTACATGTGTCTCTTTCCTGCTCTATATTACACTGAAACCTGTGTGTGCCTCTGTGGTTAAGATTTACTGCATGTTCATATTAAAGTCTCATTTCAAAAATTTAAACACACAGCCACAAAGACCAATTACAATAGTTACTACAACCTTGGTGTACGAGATTTGGGAGTTCATAAAATTAGAATTGAATGTTTATGGACAATTACAGGTACTGAGATTATTTCAAACATTTTAATTTTTGTTTTGCTCTGTTGAACCAGACAGTCTCATTTAAACAACAGAACCAGATGCAGAGATTTAAATATCAACTTCTAATGAAAAATCACCACTAATTTCTTAGCAGGGTGGCCATTCTCTTGCTCATTTCAGTCCTTTAGAGGTGAGGACTCTGGGTGGTATTAGGTCCAAAACATTTTTAGAATAAACTAAAATATGTCAAAACAAAAAACATTTTGCCTAACCTAGACTTTTAGCTTAAAGCAATATGTAATATCTGAGAAATAATTGCATATTCCAGATATTATGGAGTAAAAAAGTGTACTTTTAAGAGGATCAAGCTGCTATAGGCCAAATTACACATATATAGTACATTAGAAGCAGCTTCTTGCTAAACACTAAATTATATATAAACTGTAGTAAAGGTCAAATGAATCTACTGGAAAAACTTAAATGGATATTTGCAAGTGCCCCCCTAATGTCACACACTGGGAGCTACTTTAAGACAGAGTGTGTCCGGCTCGTTCACCTCTGAACTGCCAGTTACTGAACAAAGGGCCGGGAGCCAGCAAAGACTGACTGAGTATGTGAACAAACATAACGTAAAGAAAAACAGCAATGTAATGAGTTTCTGGGGGGGAAGTCTCACTACTTTTCAGTGTCAACAAAGTTGAAATCTACCCTGAGCTCCCAGGAACCCATGGGAAGGTAAAAGGCACAATAAGTGTGCTCGGGACACCGCGATACGCTGCGCTGTGACGAGCCACGGCCACCTGCCTTTCCCTCCCCCTTCTAGTGAACTGTCCCTCATTTGAATGTAGCAACATACAATGAAAAGTTCCTTACTTATCGCTGTCTCTCTTGAGGCCTTGGTTATGATTTATTTGCTGTTTAGGTAGGATCTGTTCAAGTATTTTCCTCAAATGGGGTAACTTAGAGTTATATTCTGTGAGGCCCTGAATACAGAAAAAATATCTTTTACTCTGAGAGGTGAATGGAATATATTGGTTGAGTCATTCATTCATTCAGTAACTTATAAGAAATTTACACTATGTAACATGCCCTGTTTCAGGCGATGGACACTCACCCATCGTGAAGGAGAGTCCTTGCCTTTAAAGAATGTACACTCCAGTTGAGGGAAACACACAATAAGTAAATAAATAAATAAAGTAGTTACTAAAAACTAAGAAAAAACAATAAGGCAAGAAAAGAAAATGATGGCAGCATGGAAGTGCTGTTTTTTATACACACAAATATATATAAAATATATGTGTAGTCAGGAAGGAGCTCTCTGTGATGATGATGATGATAGCAGCTAACCCCACATACAGTGTTTCCTAAGTGCCAGGTCCTGTGCTAAGTACTGAATGTACGTTAACTCATCTAATCCTAAACATCCCTATGAGGGACTTAGTATTAAAATACAGATTGTATTACTTATTTAGATTCAACCTTAGAATATGTGGCTAAAACAACTCCTCACATTTATAGAAAAATGTCTTAATTAAAATGTTATTATACCATCCTATCAGTCAAGAATAAATCATAGTATTCAGAATTAAAATGCTAAAAAAAGTAGATGCTGAGAGTATGTTAATGTGACTAAAAGGAAAACTTCTTTCTAAAACTAAATTCTAGAATTATACAAAATGAAGAAAGAGGCCATTCTCAATAAAAATGTAAATAAGAGTAGGATGTGTGTACCACCCCTCTGTACCAACGCCTTAGTGAATCCTTTGTACGTAAGCTCTCATTTAATTTTTCCAATAAACCTGTGAGTCCAGTACGTCTATTATGTCCATTTTATATGTGAGGAAAGTGAAGTTTGAGAGAAGTAATACCTTACCTAAAGTTACATTATAAGAAAAATGGGGGAAGAAATAAAAATAGGAATTTGTACAGATAGCATGATCACAGACTACTCTCTTCAAGGACATCAACTTACTGCAGGTAATAAGTGAGTTCGGAAAAGCTGTACGATATAGGGTAAATCCAGAAAAGTGCTTCCCTATTGAAGTTGGACTGTGCAGTGGAAAGAAAGTGGGCTTTGGAGCCAAATATGTTTGAGTCCAGTCAAGCAGCTAACCTCGGAGTTAACTTAAAAGTGCATGTTGCTCAGATTAGCATCTGCAGGGTTACTTTTGTGATAACCCTTGGGGATGCACCAGTGACAAAGTTGCTCAGCAACAATAGCAATCTAAAGCAATCCCTAAATACCTGTTCAAACACTCTATTCCTGGCTTGGAGAGATCAAGGGCAACCATCTCAGCTATGTAAGAAGTCAACGCTAATTCCCTCTAAGCTCCCATTCTCTCCTCTTCTAGTAAACTCCCTTCACCCTCTATTAACTACCTTGCTCCTTCCTCCCTGCTATCTCTCCTTTTCCCCACTACCTTAGGCAGGCACCCCCTTTTGAATTGCCTCTTCTCTCCCACCACCAGTTTGGTTTCAAGAGCATGCATTATACCTTCATTACTTCCAAATACATTTTGATCTCAAAGCCCATATGTCTTCTTCCAATACTGGTAATTTAAGAAAACTTTAGACAACCCAGCCTATGTTATAGAGTGAAAGACAGACTGAAAACACAGACCTGTTTATGTTAAAATACTATGTGACTTTAGAAAAAATTATGCCCTAAATATATTAAAAATTCCTTCATACATTTAAAAATTGTTTTTCAAAATTCAAGGAATAAAATGTGATTTAACAAATTTAACTGGTAATCTAAGAATATTCGTGTGAGAAAAGAGACTCAGTTATTGCTTTAGCGTCCCTCAGCACTACACTGCTTCTCCATTTGGACTTAATAACACCTCACATATGATAAATGATTCATGAAGGAAATACAAGTCATCGGCAGTTTACTATCGTGGGAATCAGAAACCAGTGATCACACAATGCTTTTAATTCTTATCATATTACTAAAATTTTATCAGAAACAGATGTCAGCAGCACAATTTTAATGGAATTAGTTAACTTTTCTTTTACTTTCATAACAAATTAAGCACTGCTCAGTTGAAAAGTTATAATGTCACAGGCCTTGAGGCAGGGTTAGGTGCTATAATTTAAACCGGTACAGTATAGAGCATGCATGCTGTTGGGAAAGGATTTATTAGCCTCATTATTGATCATTATTTAACTGATAAAGTCCCAGGTTCTTTTAAAACTTCCAATCAGGCCTGGCCGGGCGTGGCTCAGCGGTTGCGCATCCACCTAAGATGCAGGAGATCGGGGTTTGATTCCCGGTCAGGGCACATGCCCGGGTTGTGGGCTCCATCCCCAGTCGGGGGCGTGCAGGAGGCAGCCGATCAATGACTCTTATCATTGATGTTTCAACTCTCTCCCTCTCCCTTCCTCTCTCTGAAATCAACAAAGATGTATCTAAAAAAAAAATCCAATCAGTTAAATATCTAAAGAAGCTAATAAAATACTCAAAGATCTCTAAATGAATAATTAAAATAGCAACATATAAATTAGAAGTATAGCAGTATAACCATTAATATGACTTCCAAAGAACAAGTCAAGCAAATAAATGGTCTATGTCCCTAAATAAGCAAAAACCTAGAGATTAAGAAACTTAGAGGGTGAAGAGGAAAGATAACCTAGACTTAAATAAATGAAGAGGATGACTGAATAAGCAAAATGGGGTATATACATACTATGGGATATTATTCAACCTGGAAAAGACAAAAATCCTGTTATATGTTACAACATGGATGAACCTTGAGGATATTGTGCTAAGTGAAAACAGCCAGTCACAAAAGGACAAATACTGTATGATTCCACTTATATGAGATATCTAAAGTAGTCAAATTCTTACAGACAGAAAGCAGAATGTGGTTTAATAGGTATAGAGTCCTGGTTTTGTAAGATAAAAAAAGTTCTGAAGATCCATTGCACAACAAACTGAATATACTTAACACTAAAAATGGTTAAGACAGTAAATTTATTATGTGTTTTTTATTTACAACAATTTAAAATTTTTTAAATAATGGAAAGTGAAAAATAAAATATTTGTAGAAAAATTTCTCTTACAGGCAAAGAAATCTTGCATGTAAAACACATTTGTTGTGTTACAACTTCTAATATCTGGCGTTCAGTGTGTGTGATGTAGTGGTTTTCCCCGTATCAATTCTGACAAGTACAAATTTACTTCTCAGAACTAGGCTCTCAGTCAGACTCACCGACCCCTTCTCTCACCAAAGTTCTAGGGTTCCATATGAGGACCTTTTCTTTAAAGCCCTTCACCAATAGTATAATCAGTCCCCAATAAACAACTTGCCAAGGCACAACCTTAGGTTGTTTTCTTCCCTCCTCTCTTTCCTGTTATCACTAAGAAGCCACTGTTGCTTGGGACTTCCCCTCCCTCCTCTAAAATGAAGACTGAATTAAGACTCGCTCAGATACATTAAAATGAAGAGAGTTCACTGCAGACCTGCCCTGTAAGTCACACTACAGGGAGCCCTTCAGGATGAAATGAGAGGACAGTACATGAGAACTCGAACCCACAAAGAATAAAGAGCCAAAGGTAACTACAAGGCAAATCTAAGAGACAAAATCAGTTTGTTTGTAGCTCTATATAGCAATCCTATCATGAATTTAAAAGTGTAACAGAGGCATCTCTGAAAACAAAGGAAGTGTGGCAAACCAGCCTGCGATGGGTGAGCGGTGCACTCTGTCGCGTCACAGACACACAGGTGTAGCCTGACAACTTGGCTCAGCGTGGTTTTAGGACAATAACCCTACCTTGTCATTTTACCTCCTCTGTATCGCTTGAATTCCTTTCTCTCTGTCACCTCGGCTAACATCTTCAGCGGGTCGTCATCATCTCTCATCTGGATTATTGGGAGCTTCCTAACGGGCCTTCCTAATTCCGGGCGCCTGTCCCGCCCTAATCCATTTCCTGTACCACTGCCATTAGCGAAGTAACAGAACAAAACCAAAAAAAGCAAAAACCAGATCCCATCACTCTGCTGTCATTTCTCTGGTGGCTCCGTACAGTCTCCGCGGGAAATAAATTAACACACCCAGGATCAAAAGCAATGTTTCATGACATGACCACTACTTTTCTTCAGCATTAGCACCACCACGTATATAAGTGATTTCTACCCACTCTCCGCGCCACCACCCTTGGGAGCTACTCGGGGTCACGGAACGTCCTGTGTCTCCCTTTACACACACTACTTTCTCTAACTAGAAGAACTTTATCTTGTTCTGCAACCACATCTCTACTCCAGCAAAGACTTCCTTTTCTTTAGGACTCGATACCTACAGCTCCCCGCTCCCAATAATGCTGAGTTTTATCATTATCTAGACACAATTACTACAGCACTTACCAAAATATAGTATGAACGCTTACTTGCCAGTATATCTATCCCAGAGACTGTAAACTATTTAAGTATAAGGATTGTTTGTATTGCTATATTTTATCCCTACATATGCACATAGTGCCTGGCATAGAGCAGGTGGTTAATAAATGTTTTAAAAATGAATTAAAGGGTGAAACAGGTTATACGTTAATAGACCTATGGAAAAGCCTTTCAATTTTTACTTTCTATAACCAAGCCAGTAGTCTAATAAAACTGAAATATCAATATTAATCTTCACCAATTCTATAATCAGTAAAAATAAGTAAATAAATAATATAATGTAGTTAATTTTTTATAATCACTATTGTCTTATTTTTTAAAGATTTTTTTTAATTTATTTTTTCATTTTAGAGAGAGAGAGAAACATGGGCTTGCTGTTCCACTTATTTATGCATTCATTGGTTGGCTCTTATATGTGCCCTGACCAGGGAATCAAACACACAACCTTGGCGTTACTGGGTCGATGCTATATAATCAGCTGAGCTACCTGGCCAGGGCATATTTTTTAAAGATTTATGAAAGGTTTACAATATTTTATTCTTTATTGAAATATAAGTTGACATTTTCATTTCAGGTGCACAATAATTCAATATTTGTATAATAATTCTGCATTTTTGTCGCTCATTCTTCAAAACATTTCTTCTATTAGAAGAAAGTGGAACTCAGTGAAAATAGGAGATTAATATTGGTATTTCAAGTTTTACAATAAAAAAATGAGTTGATTTCAAATTCTGATCTGGATTCCCTAAGAAACCTTGGGCGCAGTTAAGTTAAATTTCCAACTTATGTAGAATTATCTGCTAAAGATCCATAAACTTTATTATTTATGAAAACATTTCATAAGTATAGGTTAATATATCATTGCTATAAAAAGGTCAGAAAATGTACATTCCACATTTTAAGCACAGATCATCCTTGCCTTTTTCGGAACCAAGTCTTGACTTCTTTAAAGCCCAATTTTATTTGGTTTGGGTGCACACATATGTAGATCTTTACAAGTGGAAGAGAGATATATTAAACTTGCTTTATCTCATGGTACAAACTAACATTAGAGGGATTTTTTTCATGCTATGGATTAAAAAGTAAACACCTGAATTTTTTTAACTGGAAACACAAAGCTTAGGTAACACAATTATAATTTACTGCAAACGCGTTAAAAAAGACTTTGAAACTACAACATTTCTAGCAGACCTAAAAACATATAATGTGCTATATGTAGGAGAAAAGCTCGCTTGTCCGTAGTACTCTCTCCTTTAGATTTGGCTTCTCCTGGCATAGAAAATAGAATTAACAATAGTACCTCCCCTGATAAGATTGCTGAAAGGACTAGAATTCATGTATCACACTTACAATAGTGCCTAGTACCTAGTAACAACTCAGTAAATGCCTAGGTACTATTATCACTATAATTATGAAATGCCCAAGTCCCTGAAAGTTACCCATAGGCTGTTCTTTGAAGAAAAAGGTAGTGCACAACTCAGATCAATCTTGTAATATAACCACCACGCTGATCCACTTCTTTCTGCTGATTTCCATTTAACTGAAGACTTTACTAGTATTCTGCTAGAGATTCACTCGGAAATAACTTCATAAATAAAGTAATATGAAAATATAACAACACCGCCCCCCTCCCCCCGGCCCAGAAAAAGGTTCAGCACTTAACCACAATCCCAGGCTTCAAAGGAACTGATTCGATGCTACCACAATCTGACCTCCATTTCTTCATCTGTCCAATGGACAGCATAACACCTACCCAACCTCATGGGTTAATTGTGAGGCTTAAAGAAAATAATTTATGTAGAATTGTCTGCTAAAGATACATAAATTTTATTACTTATAAAGACTTTTCATAAATATAGGTTAATATAGTATTACTGTAAAAAGCTCAGATCTTTATTCCACATTTTAAGCACAGATCGTCCCTGCCTTTTTCAGAACCAAGTCTTGACTTCTTTAAGCCCAACTTTATTTGGTTTGGGTGCACACATGGACGCCTCATAGGTATTTCCTTCAAGGATACTTTGTATTACAATGCGTAAGAAATGCTTCCCGTGTTAAGAAGAGACGAAAAGAACTACCAAATTCACCAAAAGCATAAACGATCAAGAGGTGAGAGAATCATCCCAGGCTCGGGGATTTCTCCTGAAAGTGTTCAGGTAATGTAAATAGTGTAACTAAAAATAGTATTCAAAACATGGGCCCCAAGTGCTCCCCCAAGCCCTCCCAGGACACTTTACATCCCACGGCCCTCCTGCGGGGGCACTGGCACTGGCACGGAGGGCAGCTCCGGGGAGAGGGCCGAGCCTGGGAATGAGAGGCACTGACGGCACCCTGCTGCGGCGCCAGACACCGAGGGCGCCTCCCCCTGGCTGCTCATTTCTCTCAACACCCCTGACAGTATTATCACCGGCTTGTTTACAGACGACAGAACTGAGGCTCCAAGGGGTTTTCAAACGCCGCCAGGACTTAGAGCCCAATGAAGCTGCTGGTTAGATGAGGCATCAAGATGCAGAGGGAAGATCAACACAAGTGTTTCCAGTCCCTTCAAAATGAATGAACAGAGTAAAAAACTAAATTTCTCCCAATAACTGGTTTAAACATGATGAAAATGTATCCCTCATTCCAATAACATTCTGTTACACCAGAATAATCTAACCCTGACGCAATGGTTTTGGTAAATGTCAAAAATCATACTGAGAAATTCTGATTCATCCAAGGGCATTTTCCATATTAGCCTAGTAATACACAGAGAAAAAGGAATATAAAAGAGAACTTGGGGGAGAGGGCTAATTACTCAGGCGCATGCTCCTCATTAAGAAAAATAGAAAAATTACTTATATGCTATGAGGAAAAGTAATTGTACAGTAAAAAAGAACAGAATATAACTTTAATACATGTCAACTATTTAGCATCTTTGCTGGTTCTATATAACGCTCTACTTAATCAAATCAGGTTTAGGGAGTTGGCCTCCTATAAATATCTTCGTAGCAGGAGATAGAACCTATATGAAAAAGGACTGTCACATATAAATAAAACAAAGGTTATCTGGTTTATACACCCAATTCTTTCAAAGTAAGCCAAAATTTTCCCATATGAATTTTCCTTTGGAAAACAGAAATAAATCTAACTTGATCAAGGAAATTGTCAAAAGAATACATGTTAATCTAACATGGCTGGCTTAGTTAGCCTATTACAAGACACTCAATTCCGGTCTCTGGACATGGAAAATTAATTATTTTCGGCCACTTGTTTTACTGCATGTAAGTCTAAATTATCCACAACTAAAAAGACAGAATAATGCAATGTCATGATGTCCCAAACATATGAATCGATGATAGAGCAGGGAAAAAATGCAGACCCTATGAGAAAAGATGACATCTGTGTCAGCTTTCTCTCTCTCCCACAGGAGTCTCAAGAATGTAACTTAATTCACAAACCTTGATTCCTCAGACACTTCCAGAAAAAAAGACCATGCTGCCTTTCATTTTTTTTAATCTCAATTGTCAGTAAATGAATGAAAGGAAACACAGCTTTCCAAGATGACTTTCTAAGTCCAGATATTTTTTCTTGTTGCTGTCAGTTACTTTTCTAATTTCTAATTTTAATAAAAAGTTTAGCATAACTAAGAAAGACAAACTAAAATTACTTGGGGATTTTTATGCAAAACTTCCAATTGTGTGTCTTAAACTCTTTTACTCCAAAATGAGTTCACAAATTCTGACAGATGTTTTATAACTCTGTTTAAATATTTAGTCAGTAAAAGGATGAGATTTTTTTTTAAAAAACTCAGAATGATTTCATTCTTCTCAAAACCAGGGTGGTCTATGGGCAATTTTGGTACCAGTGGTGTTGCCTGGGGAACAAAATGAAAACAGGTGCCATCAAATTCAAATTAAAGATTTAGTTCTATTTTAAACCACCTTAAACAATGTTTCCATAAACTTTCTAACTGATACTACTATAAATTTGACAATATTTTATAACAAGAAAAGGATTATAAATTGTCTGTAGACCATCAAATTTTAACTGTAACAAATTTAGACTGATTGGCAACACTTCCTTTTAAAAAAAAACTTTCTTTCATTAAATATGCAGCATCATTTAAAAAATGGAATGAATATATAATAAAAGGCAGGTCAAAATAAGGAAAGAGAGCAAGTATAAACTTTGACAGTCTTTTCTGAAAGGTTTTACTTTGTTTTGAATCTATGCAGTTTTAAAATTAAAAAATCAAGCACAAAATAACTTAAATTCACAACATTTAAGGAAAACATTATATAATTAGTAACATTACAAAAAGTTTAACCATTCCTCATAAACCTAATTGAAGTATAAACTTTATTGTTAAGAGCTGAATAAAGTTTCCCTTATAAAATATCCAATAACTTTTCTATTAGTATTAGTATTTAGTATTGAAAAGAAGTTAAGTACTTGGCTTCTACCATTAAACAGCACTTTTTTTACTCCTAAAAGAGATGAAGCAAGTGCCTCTTAAGAAATACAATTCAATATTAAACATTTTCTTACTTGTTTTATATGGTATAAAACACACTTTGTTTTGTTAAAAGGTTTATTCTAAGAAATGAACTTACAAGAAATGTTTAGATAGGTGATATTGTAGGTAGGTTGATGTTCTTGATAAGACTATTAAAAGTCTTTTAGAAAGAGTTCAGTACTTTGTTACCATAAAATTCTAGACATATAAGTAAAATGAGGTGCACATTCTGCAGTATTATTAATTTAATTAGAATATATTTTCTCTGCATCAGTTTTTAAACTTGAAAAATTTTTAAACTTGTAAGGGCATTTCATTTTGTATGGATGAAAGTTCTTTTATACTGATCATAAATAATCAAATCCCATTGTCATTTCAAACCTTTCGGACAGTTCAAGTTTTATTTTTAGCAGTGCTCTGGGGAAACACAAGTTGGTTCATTAGTGTGGAACCATAAGTCAGCTCCATTAGTTGGATTCTTTCCAATTCTTAACCACACTGAAGAGTTCATCAGCTAGCTTCCCAAAAACCTGAAAGTTTTCAGTATTAATAGATAAATGTCTTTGAAACTAATATTTCTAGTTTAAAAGTTTTCCCCATTAAATTATATTTTCAAAAATAATAGAATTTTTTCAGATTAGCGCTTGTATTTGAATCATAAAAGAAAAATACACAGTATTATATAACGTTGACCAATGTAAAACTTCCTTTAAGGTTATATTAGTTAAAGTTTCAAATAATCTCACTTATGTATAATTATAAAATTACTGTACTGGTCTACTGCTTACTTTGAAAGTGATTAATCAAAGTCAGAGAAAGCCAACCATCAACTGAAGTGTGTTTTGAATTTCCTTCTCAGAGAAATGTCAAAAAAGATGAGCCAATTTTACTTTAATTAAAACCTCATTTACAAATATGAAATAAATGTTTTCTATTTAATTCCAATTATATTTCAATTGTGTCCAGCTTTCAAACTGCTTCTGCTACTCGATTACACGTGCCAAATTAATCTTTTTCTAATGATTCATATAAACAAACTCAAAATCAAAAGGCTTGAATATTTGATTATCTAGTAGGTATCCAGTATTTTACATTTTATTTTAAATCAAAGAGCTCATTAACAATCAAGCTAACTATAAACAAATTAGCCTCAATTCACTAATGGCTTCTTTCTCTCTTAAGCAATGTAGTACCTAAGAATAAATACTTAAATTTCATTCAAATTTTAGAAATTCTATTTGTCTTACATTCTCCACTAGCTCATAAAAGCACAACAAATTTACTGGCCTAGATTTCTAATTCTGAATTGCTTTCCCAGAAGAAGTAACTCTTACTGTTAGAACCGGGATATGTTATAGCAACACAATCATTAAAGTCCTGAGATCCAGGAAAGACTCCTCCCTCCTTTAACACCAACTGATCATGATGTCGACCCCACAAAATACCCTTGGCCAAGTTTCGGATGTGCACACGTAACTGGCCCAAACGCAGAAGACTTGTACTCTGTACACCCTAACACTCTTCGAACAGCCTTTCAAGGAATGAAAAGGCAAGGGAAATAGATTCATCTAAAATATTTCTGTTTTACTAATAAGCAACAGTCTTCCAAAAACTGCAAGTGTAAATTTTAGAACAAAAGACTTTTTCTATCATGTGTTTTTAAGGTGCTTCACACAGATAGGCAAGGAAATACGCCCCAAATCAATGAATACGTAAAGGAGTATAGAGCCCACAACAAAACCAAGTGGCACGTTAAAGAGCGGAAGGTAACCCGGCATCATCTCCTGCGACGCACGAGCCCACAAACCCCTGCTCCTCGCTCTCCCTCACTCCTCCTTTCTGGGGTGCTGGCCTGCTGACGGCCCAGCCCTTCATGGCACCTGGAGGCAGGAAGGACTCCGATGCCTTTCATGGGAGAGAAGGCCCAGCTCCCCCAGGAGAGAAGGGTCTAGCTCCCAGCATCTTCAACCGTAAGCCCTCCCATCGGGAACTCTAGTAGGTAACTGTACTTACAGGTAACTTTTCAACCCTTTCCAAGGGTTTCTTTCATCTTGACAAATATTTGAAAATTAGTACTTATGCCAATGTATAAAAAATGAATAGAAAAGGGAAAAATACTGACTTGTGATAAGAAAGTAACAATCTAGACATAAGTAGAAGTCATTAGATTTAACATCAAATCCTTAGGCTCAACTGGAGCTCACTAAATCCCAGCCAGTCAACACTGTTTAAATGTAAAAGAGTCAACATTAAGGAACATGTATAAGGTGCTAGAAACATATTATTGACAAGGGAAATAAAACTAGAGAACACATAATAAAGTTCTCCGGGCTGAGAACTTTTCTTAGTTCTGTCAACTGTCTGACTTTCTGAAACATACCTATGGAAACGGAGGGCAGCCTGTACGACTAGAAGGGCTGACTCCCCACATGGAGACTTCGCATCTAGAACTTGTCTAAATCCATCTGAGAAATAAAGCCCACTTCCCTCCAGGGGAAGCAAAGCATAGACACAGTTAATTATAACTACAAACAAATTAAAATCCCACAAATTCAATAAATAGTCCACATAAAAAAGAAATTAGCAATGTGGTTGTCTGTATACATACAGAGATAGCAAATAAAATCTGCCTTTATATTATTAAAAGCAAAATGCTTAAGGACTCATTGATAAACTTCTGTGAGGTAAGTGTTGAGATTTGGGGATGTAAATTTTTTACTGCCTGAGTTGGAAACATTTTCTATATCATATATCTGACATTATAATAAAATTATGGCTCAAAAATCTGTTTTACATAAAATCTCTCATCTACATGTCATCAGGCTAATTACCTGGACATCACCATCTCCTCCACTGGCTCTAGCGGACTTAGAAAAGAAAGAGGTTTACGTTTTATTTTGTCTTCTTGCACTTAAGGTTTGGTTAAGAGGAAAAGCCTATAAAAGACATCTTTATTTCCCCAAAGATTTCAGAGCAATTGCTTCAGTAAATCAAAAGGATGCTCTATTTCCAAATCATATAATTCAAGAGCAAAGGTTATTCAAGGTGATTTAACCTTTCCTCAACCCTGATACCTTCAAACATCTCCCCCAACTTCTCCTTGGCTGTCAAACGGCTCAAACACGGCGCTGGCACTGCCTCCACGTCTCCACTTCCGCTCGCTCCGACGCCCTGTTCCACCACTTGAGTGAGTTGCGCCCCTAAGTTAACCACGACCTCCGATCTCATAACCCCTCTTACTCCCAACCTAAAGGCAAACGAACATTCGTCTTAAACCTCTTTTCTTTCTTGCCTGTAAAACCACGTTCTCCTAATTTTTCTCTTACCCTCTGCCCCCTCCTTTCCCCCCTCCTCCAAGCCCCAAATACGGATACTTGTAATTCTGCCCTTCATCTTTTTCCCCTCTCTCCCAGGAACCTTTGAGAACTTTTCTTCTTGAAACTTTGTAAAATATTTCATAAATGCAGAATACTAACAGCACAAAAGATACCAGGAGGAGTCAGGTAGTTGGAGAGCAATTCCACTCACCTCAATAACTAGTTAGCTGGCGACTGGAGGAATGTTTTCCTACTATCCATGTATGTATCGGTGCTCAAGGTTAAGAAAACCACATTTGTATTTTTTGGCAGGTGAAATACATTTTAAATGAAAAAAACATTTAGAATGTTTTCTTTTTAAAATGCTTGTGCTGCTAGAAGGAAGCATCTAACAATCTGTTCATTATTAATTGCATGTCTTCTGATATGGTTAATTATTTAGACTTGATGCAATCATTCAGCTGGTTAAGACTGCTTACTGATACAAAGCAAAAGATAGGATGTATAAATTGCAATGTAAATATCAGCTTCTTAAGGCTCAAAACCAATTTCCTCTAGAAGGGCATTTTAAAAATTTTATATAAAAATATTTGTAGAAAAGAAACAAAAATAAAATCCACAGAGAGCTGATATTATACCTTAATTTAAAAGTTGTCAGAATACTTATAGTCTTTAAAAGTATAAGTTGTGATAATTAATGAACAGTAATTTATTGGTATGAAAAATTAAGACCAAGGACATTTTTACACATTTCGAGATTGTTGACTAGCACTTTACCTAAGTTGTCTCCTTTTACCTTGAAAAACAAACATAAAAAACTACTCATTTTAAAGCTTTAACATAAAAGCATAATGCATATAAAATCATTTAATTTAAGAAATTTTAAAAAATATTTTATGGCTTACAAAATTTAAGGATATGGGGAAGTTATCAAGATAAAGCATTAAATGAAATAAAAAACAATATGATCTCATGATTTTCCAATTTTGGTTAAAAAATGTATGTCCTTGTGGTCATTATATATATAAAGCAAACAGGAGTATCATACATGAAATGTTAACTGTAAATCTCTAGGCAGAACAAGTGCGAGTGATTTTTATTTTCTTCTTTATACTTTGCTTTCTTTATTCATTCCTTTCTACAATAAACAATACAAATGAAGTGTCATCTTCTCAGTGAGGCCTTCACTGTGATCCAATGCACAATACATCAACCACTCCATCCCACCCTTGAGATTTCCTATCTTGCTTCCCTACTTTATTTTTTCTTCTGTAAGACTTATTACTATCTAGCATGGTATTATCTCTCTCCCTTATTAGACTATAAGCTCAATAAAAAGACTTTTTTACCACTACATCCTCAGCACCTGGAATAGTCCCTAACACAAAATAGGTGCTCAGTGATATCTGCTGATGAATGAATAAATGCACTGCGGTGTGAAGCCAGAGCTTCCTGGTCACAGTAATAATTGGCTCACTGGATGTCACAAAATGAAAGCAACTCATTTATTCCTATTCTGAATCAATACCTAAAATGACTTTACAGAGGGCTAGAAGAGCTGTGGCAAACAATAACGTAGTCCTATTTTTTCAAGCCTAAAAGGGAGCATCTAAGATACTCCCTCCAAAATTTAGGAATAAATTTATGACCTGACCTGATTTGATATATCAAAGGGACTCTAGAAGATTGATCACATTGCTGTTATTGCTGATACTAAAAAGTAAGCAATATTGTCTAAAACCATACTGCTACTCGTCTAAGGTTTCCACTAGAATATTCAATTCCAGTCTGTGAAGCTGGATATAAAACGTTCCTTATGTATAAACAAAAAACAAGCTGAATATCGTACTCTTATGCACCTGAGTATCTGTTATCTAAGAGATCTTGGGATATTTTATAAACATCAATCAATGCTGTGCAAAGAAAGCTAAGAGGGACGAGGCAATTAGATACTGTGAAAAAATGAAGGCAATCAGAAGAAATACAGTCCGTGGTGGCAGTGACACAGCTAAGCAGGAGGTATGGATACTCTGGGTAAGTGCCATGGAAAAATAAATATCATGATTGGACTTGAGGCAAATGGAAACAGTTCAAATTGGCTTCATACAGTACTCTGCGGAACATATGATGTCCATATGTCCATTACCAACAAACCAAAACATGGGAAATAACAAAAGCCAATGCTGTGATGGCTCTAAGAGCACACCCAATGCCAGTCTCTACCACAGCGCAGCAGCATAGCTTACTGCAGCTGCCAGGTGAGCTGGCTAAGAAGTCAGAAGCAATAAGGAAAGAAAAGGGGAGAGGCCTGACTATAAACGGTTCTCATTCTCTACATGAAAAAAGCTGGGATCTACTCTAGAAAGCAGAATGTGGCCACAATAAAGGCTGTAAAGCAAAGCACTGGTTTTGTTGGGGTTTTTTTTGACAGTTTCCCAAACTATAAAGTACTTTAGAATTAAAGAGGTCAGCATTTTATCCAAAACTACGAATGATTTAAGATCCAAAGAATTAAATTCCGTAAGAAGACTGGAATAGAAGAGACTAGCATCCAAGCTTTAAAAATTGCAAACGTGACCTTTCAAGTTTGAAATATATAATAGAGAACAAAACAGACTGACCACCTTTTGGGAAGGCTGGGAATCCATCACATTTTATGTCAAGGCTAAGTCTACAGATTTTCTTTCCATATTCTCTAATTCCCAAAATGATTTCATAGATGATATGAGGCAAAGGCCATGAAGGACCAATTTACACAGCAAAGCCAAAACTATAAAAACCTAAAGGAACCAATACGATAATCTTAGAGCTTATCTGGTGGTCCTGACCTTGCCAACCAATCAAAACCAGATATTTCCAGTCAGGTGAACTGCCTAAAATAACTTCAGCTCTAATTCAGAAATATATTGGTTGTCACTCACTGAAACTGTATGGTAATAAAACCCAGCCGTTAAAAATACATAACTATTTTACAGTAAATATCAATGTCATTCCTGTTTCAACCTGACTTCCCATTCTAACCCCAAACTCCCAAACTTGAAACTGAGTGCAATTTCTTGAGTAGCGGGAGTGTGGTTAAGGAGAGGAAGCTACGCTTGTTTGTATGGAATCTGCCATTTCCTCCCTGCCAAAACACTTGTTTAAAAAGTCATGTAATATTTCTATTAAATTGCAAATGCAGCCGACAAGGAAATGGCCTACTGGCAGGGTATTACCTTTGTGGCAGTGCCAACAGGCCTCCAGCAAAATAGTGCACATGATAATTTCAACATGCATTCCCAAGTAACAAAATTGTGCTCTACACAAATACCACAGGACCTGAGCACGATCCAGAAAAAGCAATGGGAAAATTTGCCCAAGCTTTCATGCTTGCCTATATCAATTGTATGTCATAACTAAAGCAAAATAGAAAAGCATCTACATATGTCCAAGAAGCTTGTGAAGTTAGATCATATAACCCTGGGAAAACTATTGCAACTTAAATCTGTGTATTTCTTGTTAACCACTGTAACAACTCACTAATAAAAATTAAGAAAAACTGTGGGTATCATATGAACCAAAATGTACTAACTATGTACAATTCCTTAAAGACCATAATGCAACTTATTAACAGGAACATATGTTCAGTGTAAGCCACAATTGTTATGTTAAATTACTTCTTCCTTTGATATCATTCATTTGATTACAGAATTTCAGAGATTCACAAACCTTCCAATTAAAATGGTGACCTTCAGTATATAAGTCACTTACTGCCATGCTTATAGTCACTTCTGACCAGTTATCCCTCACCTTTCATTACATAGCACAACTACATGTAATTCTGCCGTTTAAATGATCCCAGATGTAATAAAGATGATTCTATTTATGTAAAAGTTAACTGAAACTAAGTTAACATAATCAAATCATTAATGTGTGATTAAGATGGTCCTCTAAGACAGTTAAAAAATTCTACTCTGCAGGAATTTAACTAAAATTCAATTTTTTTTCAAAGTCAGGTATGTCTTATCTTCTTTTTTTAAAAAAAAATGTCTGTTCAGTCACAATTCCAAAGTAAGATTTGCTGTAAACAGCATTTCCTCCAAAACCATTTTAAATTTTTTAATATTATACACTTGAAGTTACCGAGTCAATACCTGCCCTCAGATATCTCTCAACCTCCCAACACACACACTCCAGATATCTGTCTTCTAAAATAAATGCCAGCTCAGGTCTCCAGCCTAAACAGTTTCCATGGCTGGTTTAAAAACAAAACAAAACTTAACTAAGATCAATATAGTAAGTCTATACAATTGCTTTGAAAATATAAGTAAGTCTTCAACAAGACTTAACAATTACATCCCCATTAGCAAACCAAAGCTACTGTCCAGAAGCCAAAACTATAAGGGTGTTCACACTGGTCTTTCTGATCTCCTTCAACAAGGGAACAGGATCTAAAGTACAAAAAAATTATATGAATTATATCAATTTAAAATTTAAATTTTAGATAAATAAACTGCACTTGGTAAAAGATTTAAAATCAAGCTACAAGTGATGATGGGCCTTTCAAGTTGTATCTGATTAGCATTTGCTTACTTTCATTTCTCAGTTTATTTCACTAACTCTTAGTCTGTTAAAAGCACAACATTTATTATCGTCAGAAAGAAGGTGACCTTGCCAGACTTCAATACTAACATCAGAGAGGACCCTGAGACAGGAAAGGCGGTCGGGTACAGAGTGAACAAAAGTATTTCCTGGGTGCTCTGATGCGTAAGTCACTCTGCAGGTTCCATTAGAAGCACAAAGATGAAATGCAACACACCTGCATTTAAAACTTAGCTCTAGCAGGGGAAATAAGATAACATAATAACTATGATGATACATAGTAAGTTAAAAAGTGCCATAAGTAAGTCAAAGAAAAGGTGATGTGAGAATTCAGAGAAAGAAAATATTTTATTTTTAATCAGTGGAATGAGGAACTTTGGACAGTAACTTGACAGACCTAAAACTATCTTAATGGGGAGGCAGATCATAGATGCCATACACATACATATTTAATCTGTTTCCGGATTAAGACACAGAACAGTGATATGCTGTGATCAAGTAAACAGTAAACAAAACCATAACCTAAATATACAACATAATAAACTCTCCTGAGGGTCACTGATTTTTGAGAATCACATTTTCAATGTTCTGGGGTCAAAAAACCCTTGTGTCAAGGAGTCTCCATTTTCATTTGATAAAAATTATGAACTCTATCACCAGAAAAATGCACAGCTGCACAAACACCACTATTTAAATGCAATTTCTGGGCGTCCACTAACTCTGAATTCTTGCCCCAGAGGAAGCTCATTCTATTCCCCATGAATCACGGTCTCCATCACTGGGCTGGTACACAGTGAAAAAGTAGAAAGTCTCTGTATACCAGTCTGACTTAAAGTTAGAAAAGAGAGAATCCACATGTATCTCTGTCCTCACAGACTCATTACTTCCATATTGTTTCAGTAAAGGCTTCAAAAGTCATCTCAGCAGCCATAAGAAGGGCTTAAAGCTTTCAGCAACCTCCCTTGGCTGGCAATAAACTCCTCTGGGTACTGTGTAAAGTCCCAATATCTCCAACTCTACCGGACACCCTAAAACAATGTCAGGTGATGTTGAAGTAACTGCCTGATCCTTTCCATAGCCAAAAGCTCCCTAAGTGATGATGGTAAATATTATTAAGTAGGAATCCTCTGCAAGAACTTGAACTAATGTACTGTCTCAATGTGAGACTTGAAAAGTAACTTAATACGGCTACCTGGCATACCTACAGTACTCAGCATTTTACATGTATCGCTCATTTACACAACTCTCTGAAATGGACATATGAGAGTGCTTTAAAACAAATTCCTAGATAACAAAATTGTTTCAGGACTCACATTCAGACTTCCAAAGCCTGGTTCAGTGATTTTTTTTCTCTATTATGCAAGTTAAAACTAATACTGGTCATGTAATCAACTGAACAGATTTGAACCACCTATATTTTTTTAATGAAAGGATGCAACACAATAAAAGGAGAGACAATAACACATGACTGTGATAGAAGAGAAATGAGGGTGGATCACACAGTGACGATAAACACTGTTTTATGTGTAAGTCCCATTTCTCTGTCACACAAAAACGGGTCACAGTGAAATATATTTCATGCTGTGCAGCACAGCTGAGAGAGTCTGAAATGAAATGCCATCTTTCAATCGTTAATAAATCAGTTTAAATTGTCTCCTTTTGATGCTCCCACACAAATACAGATAAATATTGTCTCTGTCAATACCTCACATTAAAATCTTTAAAAGATGTATTCTAGTGCATTTCTTTCTCAATGATTCTTACTGTAAGCAATACAGTACTTAATAAAAATATGTCTCCAAAACTATAATTCAGATTCATGTAATTCGTGTGTCAGTAGGGAAATGATTGTTTCCTCAATAGTTACCAAACTAATCACGTTTACAAAGCACTTGGCAACATCAATAATAAGGTTTGAATACAGTGGGAATCTGTCTTCCCTGTGAAACCCAGTGGGGTGACCTCAGCAAGCTCAACCAAGAGGAGCTGAGATCTGTTCACTCCATTCTCCTCACTTGTTCATCTCTTCAAAAATAACAACTCCAACTGGACAGAAATACGTTGAAACTGTCGCTGTAATAAACCTTAATCCCCAATTTAGGGGCTGGAACGCTTGGTACTCCCACATGTATTAGGACCTCAGGGCAGAAAAACTAACTCTCAGACAGAGCGAAAAACCATATGTCCTGGAAGCGGCACTGAGTCTCCCCTGATCCAACGGGCCCTGCTCCTCCACATCGGGGCTGTTTCTGATCTGAAAGTAGGGTTAACAGAATCGGGGTGTCGCCTAAAACAAGCAGGCAGAAAGTGCAGGGAATAGAGAAGGGGCACTGTACAAAGCAAGCAAGCAGTGGGACGGGGAGCGGGGGGCCTTTGTGTCCCCGTGCTGCCGGGAGACAGGGGACAGAGGACGTCAAGGTGGGAAGGACAAGGTGAGAAAAAGGAAGAAGAGGGAAAGTTCAGAGGAGAAAACCAGTGACACGTGAAATGACAGCGATAAAACCCCACCCGCAGCCCGGGGAGCCGATATAGTCTGCAGCGCGCGCATGTCACTGAATGAAGGTTCTCGGGGCGGCCCTGCACCCCAAGTACTGCAGCACTGCCGACCCCGCGCTCCCCCAGGACAGCTGCGTCTCCAACCTCAGCTCCAGTTTTCACTGGACCCCAAGCCCCAGAGCAGGAGCCACGCCCTGCCGCTCAGCACCCGTCCTCCATGGCCAGCGATGCAAGACAGACAGCCGTGCAAGACAACCGCGCACTAAGCACTTGCGGGGAGAAACCAAGGAAGGGGAATGGGAGTGAAGGGGACAGCGAGGGAGTCCCAGGGCACTTGTCTTCCAAATGCCTCCAGGCCCCGTTGCACAGTGGGGGCCGTGCCAGCGGTGGGAGCGGGCGGCTCCTCCTGGGCGCAGAGGGCTGCGGGCACCACACCTGCACAGCGCCCAGAGGGCTGCGGGCACGGTGCCTGCACAGCGCCCAGCACCGAGCCGCCGCACCCAGAGCCAGGCAGCGCCCGGCCCAGAGTCCCAGCCCACCTGCCCCCGCAGGGCTGCGGGGAGCCGAGCTGGCTCCTGAGGAACAGGAGGCTTTAAAGGACAACAACAAAAATCAAAGAAAACTCCGATGAAGTGTGATGAAAAGAAAGACAGGCCCAAGCCAGCCGTGTCCTCAAGCGGCCGCTGGGCAGCGCGCGCTTCTCCCCGGCTCCGAGCGGGCACGGGCAGGGCTGGGGCTCCCCCTGGGGCTCCCCGAGGGCGGGCGAGCCTGGGGCGCAGGTGAGCCTCCCCGCCTCGCAGCTCAGGTCAGAGGAGTGCGAGCTACACGAGCAAATAACAAGTGAGTAAAATGCCTCCGGCCTCTCCTTAAGTCACACATGACATAAAGCTTCCTAAGATACACCACAGATTTGTACATCTTATTTTTAAAAGGTAAACCACATTCCGTATTATATTGTACAGAAGTAAAACTCTTAGTTTTATTTTTACTTTCTTTTCCTCGGGTGACATCAGATCTGGGGGTCCCTTGCCTGCTGTCCTTGGTCTGACTCGAGCAGCTCTGTCCTAGCCCTGTCACCACGCTGACTAACTGGTAACCAAACACACAAGCTTGTAAAGCAAAGCAAAGCAAAGCTGTGCTAATAATCAGGAGGGTCTTAGTGATGTCTACGGAGAAGTGCTTAGGTTTGGTGGGGGGATACGGTGATAGATATTTAGAAAAATGATACTGTTCACTCATTTCCTGATTTTTTTGTAATTCTATTTGCTCAAGGGCTGAGAAGATTGCTCTCCACAGAGTTCTGTGGTTAACTGAATTCAAAATTAATTTTTTTAAATCTTTTATTTATTTAACTTACCAAAATTAATTTGGTGACCTCACATTTAACTTTTAAAAATAAACTGGGTTTTAATAAAATTTGTTTCAGTTAACATTTTGAGCAGATAGATTTACTTCCATTAGCCATCACTCATTAATTTTAATCTAACAGCTGGCTATAAATGTATAAGCACATTTCCAGTCCTCTGCTTAGAAAGTTCTACAGGTTTCAGTGTGTATCCCCGCGGTGCCCTTTACTACACAGATAACTGTTACTATCTACTACACTGAAGGTTTGGCTTGCACACCCTACAAATTTCTCTTTTAAAGAAAGAGAGAGAGCTGTATCCAAATGAAAAAATTTAGTTCATTCCTTGCCATGCAACAAACCCAGTCTTTTCCATAGCTCTTTTTATTAGGAAATTCCCCAAGTATCTACACTCTACCTACCTCTCCTTCTCTCTCGGGAATGATCCAAGTACCGATACCCGATAAATCAACGAAAAGCATGTACAACAAATGACCTCAGCCTTAACACCTTCAGAAGACCCACTCTCAGTTCACTGCCAAGTTCCAACTTAATACAATTACTCTCATTTTCTAATTTAGTACCATCTTTAAGTTCTTCAGATCCCTCAGGCTATGACACTCAAAATATGTTTTTCAAAAGCTTCATCAGTAAAAAGCACAATGTAAACCAGTGACTATTCAGCAGGAGCAATTCTGTTCTAAAGTATCCAAGCTGATGCACCTCTTCTTGTCCCTAATTCTTGCCGGCCTATGCAAGCACGGGTTTCCAGCAGGCCTGGAGAACGGGCATCCTGAAAGGGTGGTAGGCCTGAGACAATGACTGGGAAGCCAATCCCTAGTTCACTCAGCCTTGGACTCAGCATCACTGTTCTGGAGTTGTTCCTATTTACATGCATCTAGAGGGCAGGCATAGTAGAAAGAGGTACACTCTTGCGAGACAGGCTAAAGGTAATTGCCGACAGACTGGTTAGAATCCCCACTCCAGCAGGCAATATCAACAGTGGCTGGGCAGCCCCCGGATGTGGAGGCTCAGGAACCTGGCCCACCACATCCTAACTTAGCCTCCTATTCCAGAAAGCCATCTATATGCAGTAATTGTATAATAGCCTTTACTTACATTAAAAGAACTAGCAACCCGGGTTGAGTATTGACCTATGAACCAGGAGGTCATGGTTCGATTCCCAGTCTGGGCACATGCCCAAGTTGTGGACTCCATCCCCAGTCGGGGGCGTGCAGGAGGCAGCCGATCAATAACTCTCATCATTGATGTTTCTCTCTCTCCCCCTCTCCCTTCCTCTCTCTGAAATCAATAAAAACATATATATAAAGAAACAGCTTTCTTTGCCTCATCTTTTGTAGTGGTCTTTCCATCAATCGCATCTTCAGTCTATTGTGGAAACGCAGAAGGTGACACCTGATAAACTATCCAAAGGACTAAAGAGTCAAGAGTTGCCTATACATAAATTATGAGGGAAAAGAGAAATCCACTTAGGTAGCAACTATCAAGGAAGGCTCTACCTAGAAATAAAAACTCAGATGGGACTTGAAAAATGGGTAGAATTTTGATTGGTAGAAAAAAGTGAATGCATCCTAGGAAGTCTGACTGACAGACAGATTAGCTAGACAGAACTTAAAGAGATATAATATCTTCAAGTATATTCTTACTACTTCGTATGTGTTCATTCAAACTGTCAAGTGATATTTTAAGATGCTGGAAGGCAGGGGCCATGTATTACAATTCTTTGCTAACTCCTAAATACACTATTTGAATGGAAAAAATAAGGTTTACACAAGGAGGAAGCAGGCAGTAATAATCTAAGTCCTGGGATAAGTCCCAGCTCCGGCACTTAGCAGGTTGCCTTGGACAATTTAGTTTACCTCACTCACTAAGTCAAACTCAAACACACCCAGTTCAAGGGTCACCCCAAAAACATTCCAACTAAAAGTATCAAAGATAACTAATGATAAGGTAATCAGATGAGAAATGAGAATCTGTCACTGATTTTATGCTGACCTTGTACATAGTTTTCAAGCTCTTATCAAACAAATAATTGATGTGGTTTTTATTTTTCACTTAGCAAAGGATTCATATGCAGAAGGCGGATGATACACATTCTACACCACTGGGTTACCCGAAATTTTTAAATATTTTAGGCATAGTTCAGTTGCCTTTAGTATTGAAATTGAATCTGTAACAACACTGTAACATCAGAAATAATTACAATTTACCCTTCTCCAGATACTCTAAAATACTGCACTATTTTTCCTCCCAACTATTGCCTTCAGGCATTTCTCCAGGCACCCGGACACGGTCTTCTCCGCCTTACACACGCGTGGGCGCGCGCGCACACACACACACACACACACACACACACACACACACACACACACACACACTCCTCTCTCCCCCTTTCTCTTTGCCCTTTATTCCTATATCCCTTCTTCCCGAGATGACTACAGCCACTAGAGGGCAATAAGTTTACAAAGATAAATGTACTATCTATAATGAGTTGAGTCACATACCAATAAATGTAAAGACTGTATGATCACAAACCCTAGAGCACAGGAATTAGGCTTGAATATGCAAGGTATGAACTTCAAATTCAAAAATTATCCCAGAAAAGGAGTTCCCAGAACATATAATAGTGTTCAATAAAAAGACAGGGCATTTTCTCACTGAGCACTAACTAAAGAAATAAAAGTAACTTGCTTACAAGTACATTGCAATATTAGAAATCAGGATTTTAAAAATATTAGATGTGAAGAAAAGGGGGAGAAACAAGAACAGACAGGCAGCCCTGACCAGGTGGCTCAGTGGGTTGGAGCGCCATCCTGTACACCAGAAGGTTGAGGGTTCGATTCTGGGCTGGGGCACATATGGGAGACAATGTTTCTCTCTCTCTCCCTTCCTCTCTCTCTCTCTAAAGTCAATAAACATATACCTTGGTGAGGATTTTTTTAAAAGCAAACAAACAAAAACACAGAAAGGCAGAATTTGCAGGGTGAGTAGAAAAAAAAGAACTGATTTCTTCCAATGCCTCCACTGCCACGTCGGGAAAACCATGAACTGGACAGCGTAGTGAACTGACCAACCCTTTCTTCTACTAAAAAGTGAGGGAAGTTTTTACAGGCATATCTTTTGGGGCGGGAAACAGTGATTGTAGAGAGAAAGAGATAGCCTTCACTTCTTTCCTCACAATTAAGAATTTGGAGTGGGGGAGAGAGTTAACAGTCACTAATCTTTGACAGATAATTTTACCACTTTTGCACAGAACCTAAATCAAATGAACATATTTAATTTACTTTATATTTACTTCCACTGACATCACAACACTGCCACACTTATGACACTGACATTTTTAGAAAACCATCATTTTCTTACCCTCATTGGATGGATATCAGCATAAGGAGGTTTTCCTTCCGCCATCTCTATAGACGTAATGCCGAGGGACCAGATGTCAGCCACACAGTTATAGCCTATTTCTTGAATCACTTCAGGAGCCATCCAAAATGGAGTTCCTATCACAGTATTGCGTTTTGCCATTGTGTCCTGCAAAAATGTTACACGGACATAAATACTAGTACAGAATTACTGAGGAATCTGTTTGCCAGCATATTCTTAAAACCATGTATGTGAAACCCTCAAATACTACAGATTACAGATGAATTGACCATTTTCCTAAAATTGCAACTAGTGATGACATGACATATCTAGGAATTTTGAATTCTAAAATAACCACGAGTCCACAAGTAACTTATCTCCACTATTGTCATTAAAAACAGTACTGTACAACGAAAGCTACATAAATGGGCCCATGTAGCTTGCCTTTTCTAACATTTAAGCATTTCAATGACTACATATATTTTGGTATTTACTCAATGTCTCTTAAGTTGTATATAAAACTAACAGATAATTCTCAAATGATAGCTCCTTCTACCCAAGAACAATGAAGTTATACGTTTCTTTCCATACTCCCCAAAAGTTATTAAAGTTTAGTCACAATCAAACCTGCATATATAAGCCAAAAGTATTTCCAAAATTATTACACTTACTGTTAACTGACCAGCCACACCAAAATCAGCCAATTTTGCATGTCCTTCTGTATTGAGAAGAATATTTCCAGCTTTTATATCTCTGTGTATTTTTCTCATGAAGTGTAAATATTCTAGTCCTTTCAAAGTAGATTTAAGAATAGTTGCAATTTCGTCTTCTGTTAACTGTAAGAAATATTTTAAAAACTTGATTGAAATGCCATGTGGATGGACTCGTACAAAAGAGCAGGGTGATAAGCACTGCTTTCTGAAGACCATCAAACCTCTAAGAAAAGGCTAGAAGGTAAAACACTGAAGCTTCTTTTCCCCCACACATATTCTCTGTCACTCTTATTAAAAAGGTAAAAATATAAAGACTATGTAGAATGTGAAAACTACTGGAATCAGCCACCAGCTCCACAGCAGTTCATGCCTTAAAACTGGAATTTGACTTGCAAAAAAATGAAGTTGGACCTCATCTCACACCACATATAAAAATTTACTCAAAATGAATCAACAACTTAAATATGATTTAAAACCATAAAATTCTTAGGATAAAACATACAGGTAAATATTCATGACCTTGGGTTTAGCAATGGATCATTAACTATGACATCAAAGGTACAAGAAACAAGTGTGAAAATTGATACACTGGACTTCTCAAAATTTAAAAATTTTGTGCGTTAAAGATCACTATTAAGAAAGTGAAATGAGATCATCACTCGGAGGAAAGGCTTTCTCCTGCTCCCAAGCCCTCCAGTCCGACACCCTGTGCTGAGGCACCTTCTCCGGGCCATCCTGCCAGGCTGCTACTGGGGCAGCTGCGGCTACCCCGTGGCACAGCACGGGCTGTGGCTACAGCAACACCTACGCCCCCAAGGGCTGGGGCTGGGGCTGGGGCTGGGGCTCCGGCTCAGCTACAGGAGACACCGGCCTTACGCTCTCTGCTGCCTGGCTGGCATCCCAGGGCTGAGAGGCGCACCTCCCCTCTGCTTCAGTCCTCATGTGCTCCCCAACCTCCCAATCACTGCGCTTCAGCCCTGGCCCCAGAAACCTGGGGGAAGAAAATGAAAGCCACAAGCCACCTTCAGCAGTCTGCCCTGGATGACGCGTGTTGGGACATTTTCAGAAACTTGACACCAAGTATGTATTACTTTTGGATTTTTCCCCGCCCCCAGATTCATCATGATAAAGTTGTGGATGTGTCAGTCAAATTCTCAGTAAATTCGTCTGAATCAGCATAAAAATAAAAATAAAGTGAAATGACAACCCACAGAATGGGAGAAAATATTTGCAAATCTTATATCTGATAAGGGTCTAGAATCTAGACTATATAAAGAACTCTTATAACCCAACACAAAAAGACAATCCAATTTAAACATAGGCAAAGGACTTGAATAGACATTTCTCCAAAAATATACCAATGGCCACACATAAAAAGATAGATGTTAAACATCATCATCATTTGCCATGAAGAAATGCAAATCAAAACTACAACAAGGTACCACTTCATGCCCACTAGGATAGCTATAATCAAAAAAATAGAAAACTGTGTTAGCAAGGATGTGAAGAAATTATAACTTTCATACATTGCTGGTGGGAACGCAATATTGTACAGCACTGTGGAAACCAATATTTAGTTCCTCAAAACGTCAAAAAGAAAAGTTAAACATAGAATTACCATATGACCCAGCAATTCTATTCCCAGTTACACACTCAAAAGAACTGAAAGCTGGTACTCAAACATAAACGTTTATAGCAGTACATTTTATGTTTCTGCTCATTCTATGTTTCTGTTAGACACCACTGCACTAAGAAAAGGGTCCACACAAGCAGGGATCTTTGTTCTGTTCACTAATGTATCTGCAGTACTTGGGACCATGCCTGGCATACAGTTAGCATGTGATAATGAATGAATGAATGAATAAATGCAGACTTGTAGTTATGAAAAGAAATAAGATACCACATCTGATGTTCCCAGTCTTTCTAAATTAATGATTTGCAACCAAGGAGAGGGGAGGAAGAGGTATTGTTCAGGGCCGCCGCACTGCACCACTGTAGAAGGTGTGCAAGGTGGCGATACTGTCAATCTGCCTTGGTTTTCTCTCCTCTCCCACCCCCTACTCCTGGTGTGAAGATTAAAGAGCTTGGGGGCATTACAACAGCAGCACCAGCCCATAAAACCGTGCCGTTTAATCGCCTCACAGCGGACCTTCTCAGTTGCCTAAACTTCAAATTTTACCCTCTTAACTCTCCACTGTGTCTGACCGATGTGCCACCGACCCTTCATTAACTCTTCGATGTGTCATCTCCGTTCCTGTGCCCTGTTTCAGAGCTGTGCTAGAGAAACTTCAGAATTAAATAGACCCATAGATTTCAGAGTCTCGGGATCTCTATCTGATTCTGATGCTGTAAAGCACGTGCCACTGGGCAAACCCACAGCAAGACCAGAGGAAGATTGCGGGAGATACACTGACTGATGGACTCTCTCTGGCTTTGCTAGATGGTTTCAAAGATTCACTCAAACTCCATGATTCTATGATACATTAAAAAAAGATCCTCACAGTCTTTACTCAACAACTAAGTAAATTCACATTAATGTGGACACCTATTGTTTTATTCTTTCAACAAATACCTGCACCTCACCAGCCCTCTCCTACAGCTCTGCTCAAGGTGGTGAGGAAACGCCAGTCCCAGGCCGCATGGAGCTTACACAGGAGCCCCTGAGGGCAGAGCTGCACTCGGCCCTGGACTGTTCAAGTGGAGAGGGCGCATCTGAAGCAAGTATGTGACGTTTATAAAGTCCCTCTGCCTTATGCTCTTCTCTCTTTATAATAAACCCTCTCCTTACTTCAGGGGGTCACTTCACATTCTGCCCTAATCAAAAAATGCCGCACTATCCAGTCATTCACACTGATACGTGGACACCTGTCAATGAGTTCACCTGGCCCGGGAAGTAACCTCAACCGAGGAAGTTATAGGTGGCTTTCTGAGTATTTTATTGAAAACAGATATTTAATCCCACTAAAACAAACATACAGATCAACACTTTAAAAATATTTAAATAAAAAGAGAAGAAAATCAAAGTATCACATCAGCAGGCAGGAACAGCAATTTACAATGAAAAACGCAAACAAAGAACTACGAGGATTTATTAGCTTTGTCTACATGAAAACTGTAAGCTTAGAAAAATATTCAGAGCAAACAGAGTAAGATATTTAATGTATAGAATTATTTCGACTATAAAGAGTTCACATAAATCCTCAGAAAAAAACAATCAAATCCCAATAAATAAATAGGCAAAAAATGAACACACAATTCACCAAACTAAAAATAGAGTTGAGTAACATACATGGAAAACATTAAACTGCACTAATTATCAAAGAAAAGCAAATTAAACAATGAGGTATCGATTATAAAGTTATCCCACATGGTTCACAATGTTGCTGAGTATTAACAGCACATGTGGCAGACAGGAGTGTAAACCATGGGTAAAGATGATCTAAGGGTGCAGAATTGTTTTCCAAAAAGCTCTAGATAACATTCACTCACTGAAAGAAACATCTATTGAGCACCTGTTCTACATTCAATTAAAAAATTTCTAGTAAATTATTATGAACCACAGCTGAGAGCAATTAATTCGGGAAGGAAAAGGGAACTGGCATTAAAATTAGGCCCTGAGCAAGAAAAGTAGTTCACTGTCCAGAAAAAGGAAAGACTGTCAATAGAGCAATTCAAATATAATGGCTATGAAATGCGACTTAGAAGTCAAGTAAGGCCCATTTTCTTTAAAACAAGAAAAATGATAAAATGATGGGCCAACTTTTAGCCTTCTAAGTGCCAAAATGCAGGTAAATCTTAACAAATTTGGAGAAATAAATGTTTACCTCGTCTCTTTGAAATATCTATGGTAGCAAATGAACCTGGGATAAGAGCAATATCTATGTTAACATTTAAGCTGCCCTACAAGAATTTTGTGTCACCAAAGAAGAGTAAGAAAGGAAGGAGACAGGTGCTGGTGTTAGACGGAACACAGTAGGCCTTGATCTGGAAGTTTATTTTGTATCTTTTAGATACAGACTGACTTTCTTGTTTTAAAGAGAGGAAAGGAGGGCCCTAGCTGGTTTGGCTCAGTGGTTACAGCTTTAGCCCGTGGACTGAAGGGTCCTGGGTTTGATTCCAGCCTTTAAATGTTTTTAAAAATTCATTTACATATAAACACAGCTAGTTACCAAAAGTGGCTTGATTTCTATTTCAAAATAGAACTACTTATACCCAATAGTATATAAAATTTAAAGGAGTATCTTTTTTCACTTCTCTAAAACTTTTCATCACTTCAGATAGACCCATATCCAACCATTTCAAAATGGTCAGGTTTATAATGAAAACATTTAAAAAACACACACAGGAAAGAGGGTCTGCTTTATACAGAAGGAGGTAATGTAAGATTTCAGTTCTAAGATGAAAAACTTCTAAATCCATTCTAAACTACAGCTAACACATCTTTTAATGATATCTGTCAAGAATAATTTCCAATGAAAAATTTTACCAACAAAGTACTTCATTTGCTGACTTAATTAGGTTACCTTCAATACACTAGAGGTTTCATTTTATTTCTGTCACTATGCAAAGAGGGTAATGTCATTTTAAGATCATTTAAATCACATTTTTTAGTTTTAACAAAAATAAATAAATAAATAAAAGAGGGTGGGAAAGAGATAATAAACCATGAATGAAACACTCAGTAATCAGGGATGAAATGAGACTTTTATAGCTGAGCTAATACATTAAAAGACGGAAGTCTACATCTGGTTTCAATACTGGTATGAATTCACTGGCAAATTTTAAAAGAATCTCATTGTACAAAAACAAAAAGATGGTTTTGATAGGCTTTAGTCCTCTGGTTACTTTTGTTTCTAGAGTCATATGATTAGTATAATAATATGATACATTTAATATGTCTCTGTGTATATGGTTTTGATAAAAATGCATCCACCAACTAGTCTCAAGGGCACATGCACAAGCTGTCTTAAAATACACATACTGCCCTGATGTTATGTCAGTAAAAACAAATCGAGGTTCTGTAAGTTCATACAAAATTTAAAATTTTTACTTTCCAAAAGTGAATCTTTGACAATCTTAGCTAAACTTAGCTTTTGACATAATTATTTCTGCATATAAAGTAATGCATTAATTCTATGTTTAGTACCTATTATATATCAAGGAAACAAAAAACCCTTCCAAGTGCCACACAGATAGATAACTATAGATATTTCATTATAAAATTTTAAGTTTCAACTTTTACAGTGACTTTTCATAAAGTTTTGAAAACCATTTAATCAAAATTCACTGATGTAATCCTTACAGTCTTTTAAGGCCTGGATTAGATCCTGCCTCTTTCAAGAACTCACCCTATATATTCCCCATCAGGATTTGCCTATCAGCGATGATAACGGTAACATCAACAACAGCTTACATCTATTGAGTTTTTACTACTCCAGCCACATTACAGGTGTCATTTCATTTAATACCCGAACACAACCACAGGAAGTAGGCACTAACAGGAACTTACTGAGAGCCTGTACACTGCCCTTGCCTTCATGGGGCTCAGAATTTAGTGGGAAGGGAAAGGCACAGGGACAAAACATCACAATACTAAGTGATACCCGCACCAACAGGATTAGCTCTAGGAGCACTCCAGGATAGCAGTTCCTAAAGTTGATTACCCACCAGAACTAGAGTTCTTAAAATAAGATTTGGACCATCTAATGTAACCCTTAAGGCTTGAATGATGCAGTTCCTGCGGGCCTTGGTGATCTCACCACACGATTCTCCCTACTCTAAGAAGCCTTCACAGAGGAGGTGACTTTTGAGCTGACTCTTGAAGAATGAACAAAGTTTGTCAGGTGATCAAAGAGGAAAGAAAACACTAGGAATGTGTAAGGGCAATGGGCATACACTCTATGAAGGCCAGTACTAGTGAATTGGGAAATACTGCAAAATGTGAAGTTAGACTAGGGCCAAACTCTGCTGTCTACACCTACAAATGCTGGGTGGAGAGATAATATGCTCCTATCTGAACTTTCAGAGGAAAAACTCTGACAGCAGACTCTGAGCCAGAGATGAGAATTAGAAAGGCTAGGAAGGACAGTTAATAACGAAGCCATTTAGAGGAGCAGCCACAGCAGCCAGTTGTGGCAGCAGCTGACAGGCATGTAACTGCCCAAAATCCCAACGGAGATTCCTGTGGGGGAATTAATAATTAACATCTTAAGCAAAATAAGACAAAATTAGAGAAGAACAACACCAAGGGTGAAATCCACTCTTCTTCCATAATTCAAACTGAAATTGCCTCAGCACTAAAAAAAAAAATTAAAAAAAAATCACATATGGCTTAGGTAGAGCCCTATCAGCCAAAAGCTAAATTGTTGTTAAAAATGAATATGCCCTCTAATCCAGTAATTCCATTTCTCACAATGTATCCAGTGGCCATAACAACACAACTATGCCAATACATATGTACAAAAGTTTTCTGCATTGATTATAAAAACAGAAACTGAAAAGCTGGAACTCACTGTATCCAAAGTACTGAAAAAAAACAAACCATTCTGTTACACACAGAGAGACCTATATGTACTGGGTGGGAAGACAGCTCAGGTATATCAGAAGTTTTTAAAAGGCAATATATAACACCACATATAATATGAATCCCTTGTATAAAACAAGGCGTACAAACATGTGCGCCGACAGAGGCCTCAGGAAACCGTTAACTGACATTACCCCAAGGAAGTAAAAGTTAGAAATGAGTAGAGATGCTAAGTTCCTTTTCTACACTATTTGGAATTTTTACAATGTACTCTTATTACTTTTATTTTTTCCTTGCTCTATATAATTAAAGGGGTGAGGGGTTTATACATTCTGGTTAAATGTATAGAGAATTGTGTGAAACAATTTTCAAAGACTTCCATCTAAAATTGTTAAAATTACAGAGTTGCCAAACCTAAGGAGCTAAATGTCCATTATCTAGAAAATTAACTTATACATATTTCTTGATTTCCTAAGATTAAACAGGTCTTTATTAGATAAAACACAATTATTTTTTTGTTTTTGTAATACTAGAGAAGATCCACTATTTCAACAAATATCATAAAATTCTTAGATCACTAGCAATTAAAAAACTAAATACCGTTTTTAAAGTTTTTGCTGTAACAATAATAAACTAGCAATTTACATTTGTACAGAACTTTACAGGTTACAAAATGCTCTGACATGCATCTTTGTTCCTCACAAGAAAACACTGAGGTAGGTAAAGAAAGTAAAATGATATCGGGTCCATTTTAGGATTAGGTACCTGAATTTAGAGGAGTTACACAATGTACCCCGGGTCACAGAGCTAATAAGTAACAACCCAGGAACTGCCGCTTGCTCTCCTGGTTCCACATCCAGAAGTCTTTCCACTAAACCACATCACTCCAAACACCACTGTCACGGTGTGCTAAGGGTCAGGCAACGACAGGCAGTCAGCCAGAAGAATGTACAATATAAAAACAAAGTGCATGAAAGTGGGCCTGACTGACGAAAGAGAACCAGAACTGGGAGACATGCCAAGAAGAACAGCAGCTGAGGTGAAGACTGGGCAGCTTACCAATAAGGGAAGCCAAAGAAATACCTTTGTAAGCTTAATTTACTTAGTTAAGGTAGAAGAAGAGAAAGGCTATTGGAAGGGCTGTGTTGTAATGTGAAAAAAATCATAAAGAGAAGTGTTTATAATCCAATCAAAAGGTTTAGAAGAGATGTGGTGGAGCGTGATGTGTACAATGTATTTAATCAGAGATTAAGACGGGCCCCTGAGTGCCCTAAGGGTCTAGCCCTGCGGTGGTGGCCGTGCTAATGCAGTGGCTTGGAACTTTAAGAGGCATGTGTGAAATACTTACAACTGATCTCATTCTATGGGAGACACAAGGAAGGAGCAAGAGCTACTTTCCACACAAAAGGACTCATGGTTCTAAGACCCTAGGGTGGCACTGAAGAGTAAGGCTGAGGACATCTCGGTAAGAGAAGGGGCCACCGACACCAGAACTAAGAGCAGGATCAGGCCGCCCTGCTCTAAAGGGAGCCGTGGGTCGTATCCTGATGGTAGGCTCTGCAGAGGAAATCTCAGCAAACGGTCACAGCGTACAAAGCACAAACAAGCTCCCTGAGGAACAGCCTCACCGTCCCTCACTGCAACCGGAAAAGGGATTGAGGACCCAACAGATCTGACTCCCGGTGCCACTTGATGCCTCTTCCAACACTGAACATTTGTTTCAGGAGCTATTTTACAGATTCTAATCCTCACCCGAGGACTGGCTGGTATGCTCGCCCTGGCTGGTGTTCTCAGTGGTTAGGGTGTCAGCCCATACACCGAAGGATCACAGGTTTGATTGCCAGTCAAGGGCACGTACCTGGGTTGCTGATTCAGTCCCTGGCCCTGGTCAGGACGTGTTCTGGAGGCAACCAGTCAGTGTTGTCTAACCTGGAGGTCGAAGCCAATTACCACATCACATTCCAATGGCCACACCAATTGCTCAGAGAAAGGCACATGACCCATTCAGGAGTGAAGTACAAGGCTGATGGATTTCAACTTGAAAGCTATAACCCAGGTAGCTGCTGGCAGCCATCCTGTGCCCACGAAGCAAGAGTCTGTATGCGAGTGAAATCAGTACAGAGGTATCAGAAGGACAAGATGAGTTCAAGTAATTCATTTCACCCTGGATACAGGAAACTAGCTCTGCAAAGACTTTTGTTATATGAGCAAATCAATTCCCTCTTTGGCTTAAGTCAGTTTATGCTGGCTTATCTGTAACATAACCAAGAGCAGAAACTGATGCAATAAACTTGCTGATACCAAAAGGTGGGAAAGTTCCTGGAAAAGAGGTTTGGATAAAGCACAAACCACTAACCAACTCCAGAAATGCTAGTAGTTATTCCAGGTATTTAACAGCATGAGATCACTGAAACTTATTTCTATTTTCTGCCCCCACACAAAAGAGGTACAATAATTGGGGGCAAGGGAAGTCTTTTTAAAGGAAGCAGGGAGATTTTCCTTAAAAGTCTCCTTTTCCTTCCTTTTCCTAGTACTGCCTCCCCAGCTAATAAATATTTACTCCAAATTGTATTAATACTGCATTTAGGTTTCTCATTTTATAAAGCTCGTCCAATACTTCAGTTTCCATTAGTTTTGATGACATACATGATATAATCACACACAACAGTAATCGAAGCCCCTTGCTAAAAATCAACAGTTTAGAGAAACTTGAGGAGTTAAGTAGCAATCTCTCAAATAGCTAAATCTCAAAAGTAACACGTAAGCCAATATGTCAGGCTTTATCCGAACATCCAGCGAGCCTTAGATCCCAACTTCTTTACGGCCCAGATTTCTCCCCTTCTTGTTCCTCCTACTTGGGAAAAGGAATTTAATGGGGCTCTCGGGTGCCCAACGTGAGAAAAACCCCGGAAAGCAGCAGAGCAATGCAGGGACTCCCACCCACAAAAGGAGGCTTGAGAATATAAAAGAGCCACGGTTTTAAACAATAAAAATGTTATGGGATTCTTCCAGAAAAACACGAATCTGCTCAACACAAAGTACATACATTAGGAAACATAACTGGAATATTTTAACCATATTATATACAAAAGAGCAGAGAGAGGTTGTCTTTCATGAAATCTGGATTGCAGATGTCTGGCCAAAAAAAAAAAAAAAGATTAATAATCTATCACAAAGTCCCAGAACTACTGATTCAAAATGAAAGCTTTCACTACTTACACCATATGTAAATATACATATATACACACTGCTTATAATCCCTTGATCTGAAGAGAAAGAGAACTGATACTCTACTGTGAAAATGGTCAGTGGGCAGACATTTTAAAATCCTTTCCCACATGAAAAGATTCCTGAAAAAGAGATCAGAAGACAACAAAAAAGCACTCAATATATATGGAGTTATAAATCCTGTATGAGCTAGTATCTATTACACAAAGGGGGATCATGCAACGAAGTGATTAGGAAAGTCAAACATGAATTAGCCCAATATCACAGATGCAAACGTAAACCCCGTATTTCATGGAATAGAAATACACATATATCAAAATATGTCTATTATTCAGAATGAAATAATATCGAACTATGAAGTTCCAAATAAATCTTAAATCAAAAAATCGGTATGCCTTCACAAAAAAAAAAAAAAAAAATCTGCTTGAAGTAGTACATAATTAAGATGAAGACAGAACACATATTTTTAAAACACAACAAATCAAGCATTTACTAAAAAGGCTGTTATGTACAAGGCATTAATTCTAAGGGCACTAAGATAAAATATCCTAGTATATTTTGAATAACCACTGCCTGGTTCTATTAAAGAAACTCTCACTGTGCCTATAAATGTAAGCTTAGCTTATGCAGTGCCACCTTTCATTAACAAAGATAATTCAAAGTACCAATGGTGAACGCTAGGGTTCTGTCTTTGGTTCCACCATCCTTGGGTATTATTCTCAAACACACCTGATACATAATGTTCACGATGCAGAGATACTCCCATCTACGTAAGTAGGGTGACAGGCTGATGATGACAATACCAACAGCAAATACACATAGGGCTTTTCATGTGTATTTGCTGTTGTTCTAGCACTTTACATATATGTAATCTTCAGAACTCACTGAAGTAGGGTAGTTGTCTTATCCCATTTAGCAGATGAAGAAATGAGTCACAGAGAGGATAAGAAACTTGCCCAAGTTCACGCAGCTCATATGTCAGAACCAGGATTCAAACCCAGACAGTATGGCTCCAGAATCTGTGCTCTGAGTTCAATTTTAGCAATTAGCTATAATTTCAACCCTTTCTTTCCCTCTGATCTACTTTACCAGCCTATGATTCAGTTTCTTATCTGGAAAATAGGCCAATAACAGTTCTTGTTCAATCCTCATTTGAGGATTAAATGCAGTAATACATGTAATGTGTTCAGAACAGTACCTGGCACATACCAATACTGTATGAGTAACCATTCTTACAATATCTAACAAGTCTGTCACTGGAGTTGAGAATCAATATCAGCGAGAATTTACCAAGCAGGATGGCCTAAATGTGTCATCACAATTCTAAAGAAGTGATGACTAAATAAAACTTGACTTGCCCTGGCTGGTGTGACTGTTCAGTCCCGGATGGGGTGCGCGAGGGAGGCAGACGATCGATGTTTCTCTCTCACATCAATGTTTATTTCTCTTTTTCTCTCTCTCCCCCCACCCCTTCCTCCCTCTAAAAAAATCAACGAAAAACACGTCCTCAGGTGAGGATTAAAAAAAATTTTTTTGAACTTGACTTCCCCAGTTATTTCCATTATGAAATAGCAAGTCCACCACCAGGCTTCAGGAAAATACATACACAAGGTGAAGGAAAAGTAGGTTTACGGCTGTGAGTACATGAAGCAGAGTTCATTCCTGTATTATTATTCATTAACTCCTATATTATTTCCCACACAAAGAACTGCAAACCTGCTTCTGTCCCCCTCTGCACATAATGTAGGAATCACTCTCTTCAGTCTGGAATTTCCTCTCCATTGTACTGTGTTCCCTCACCCCACTCCCAGCCAACAGCACAGAAATACATTCCATCCTGATAGAAGGAGATACTAAAAATTTGTCCTCAGTACCAGACTGCAAGTTTATGTACATTTTAAGACACAAAATTTATTTGGTATTATCATGTTAGTCTCCTCTGTACAGCTGGGGTACCAGGTACCCTAAAAGGTTTCATCCGCAATACTACTCTCAGGGTCTGTCTTCACCAAAGAGCTTTTACAGAATCCCGGAGGCTGAAAGAACAGTAGCAATCCACTAGTCCAGGGCCCACGCTGACTAACATTTAAATCTGCTTCCAATTTCCCGTTGACATCCTTGTGTATGTGTCACCTTACAACTGTGCTCGGATTTCTCTTAGGTACCGACAGAGGAGAACTGCTGGATGGGTCCTAGGGTGCACATACCTTCAACTGTAAGCGATTATCAACTTACTCCTGAAAGCAGTTGTACTACTGTATACCCCTAAGAGTTTGAAAGTACATACAGTAAACGTAAGGCAAGTGGGGGGGGTAGAGCAAATATCACTGATTTGGGTTCAAAAACCAGCCTGAATTTGTAATTAATTTGCTTAGTTATTTGTCTTTCCTCCCCGAGACCCCATTAAACCAATAGAGAATTTTTTAAACAAAATCCACTAGTAACATAGGAATCAAGACAAGAGAATATAATACATTTGGAAGCATTTTTATGGAAAGAGTCACTGCCAAGAGCAGACAAAGAGGGGTCTGGGACAAAAGGAGTGGTTACCAAGGGAGCCCCAGGGGCTCCAGGTGGGGACTACTGGGCGGGGAGGGCGGGGGAGCCAGTGGTGGGCTTTCTCCAGGGGGCTGAGAAGAGAGAATGGAGCAGGAACTGGCTCATCCCCGCCCTGCCCCGCAGTTTCCACGCATTCTGGCCTTTATCCAGAGGCCAAAAGAAGGCAGGAGGAGGGGAGTGGCCGGCGGCCCCTCAGGACACTGAGCCACCTGCGCCTGCGGCCCTGTCCCTGGCAGCACGCTCCCTGCCACTCATGCTCAGGGCGCACCTGCGGCCAAAGTGCACCCGGTCCCAGGGCCTCCAGCGCCAGCCGGGCAGCGCCGCAGGGTCCCGCCACGGGCAAGACCCGGGCAGACGGGACAAGTGGAACAGCCCCGAGGTGGTCCAGGGGCAGGAGGTAACTTCACTATCCTTACAGCGCTTAGACATGCACCCATGTCTCTGCATCAAGGCGTTAACAGAAAGGAACCGTCAAAAACAACAGTCCTTGTAAACTAAAATGTAACTGTGGAAGTTAAAAGTTCAGTTACGAGTCAGAAAAAAAAAGAAACCACCTTCCCCATACCCCTCAAAAAGGTAAAAAAAAAAAAAATTCTAGGAGAAATAAAAAGAATAAAATTGAGACTATTCCCCCACCAATGAAGAAGCCAGAGGGCGGTTCCCAGGACGGTCAGAGGGCAGTACAGCTCCCCTTCCCGCACCGCTCCCCCCCCCACAGCTCCCCCTCCCGCACCGCTCCCCCTCCCGCACCGCTCCCCCCCACAGCTCCCCCTCCCGCACCGCTCCCCCCTACAGCTCCCCCCCACAGCTCCCCCTCCCGCACCGCTCCCCCCCACAGCTCCCCCCCACAGCTCCCCCTCCCGCACCGCTCCCCCTCCCGCACAGCTCCCCCCACAGCTCTCCCTCCCGCACAGCTCCCCCTCCCGCACCGCTCCCCCCCACAGCTCTCCCTCCCGCACAGCTCCCCCTCCCGCACCGCTCCCCCCCACAGCTCTCCCTCCCGCACAGCTCCCCCTCCCGCACCGCTCCCCCCCACAGCTCCCCCTCCCGCACCGCTCCCCCCCACAGCTCCCCCCCACAGCTCCCCCCCACAGCTTTCCCTCCCGCACAGCTCCCCCTCCCGCACCGCTCCCCCCACAGCTCCCCCTCCCGCACCGCTTCCCCCCCACAGCTCCCCCTCCCGCACCGCTCCCCCCCACAGCTCTCCCTCCCGCACAGCTCCCCCTCCCGCACCGCTCCCCCCCCACAGCTCCCCCTCCCGCACCGCTCCCCCCCACAGCTCCCCCCCACAGCTCCCCCCCACAGCTCTCCCTCCCGCACAGCTCCCCCTCCCGCACCGCTCCCCCCCACAGCTCCCCCCCACAGCTCCCCCCCACAGCTTTCCCTCCCGCACAGCTCCCCCTCCCGCACCGCTCCCCCCCACAGCTCTCCCTCCCGCACCGCTTCCCCCCCACAGCTCCCCCTCCCGCACCGCTCCCCCCCACAGCTCCCCCTCCCACACAGCTCCCCCCCACAGCTCCCCCTCCCGCACCGCTCCCTCCCGCACAGCTCCCCCTCCCGCAGCAGCAGCAGCAGCACCACCGGGAAGGAGGGAAGGTGTGCGTGGTCCAGGGACGGAAGCAGGCCTGTGACCCGCGCCAGCCGCAACCTGGGCGCCACCGGGTGGGAGAAGGCACCGGGGCCCCGCACGGCGGAGAGGAAGAGCCCACGAAGCCCGCAGGAGCAAAGCGCCGCGCGAGCACGAACCCGGCACATCTTCAGACCCGCGGGGCTCACGGCCGGCCCTGGTTCCCGTGCCAGGAAGAAGAGTTTGCGAAGCACACGAAACACGGGTGAAAGCAAGGCAGTAGGAAATGTGCCGGAAACAGCGGCCCCAACCAGGGGCCCAGCGAAAAGAAATCCCAAGGCCGCACTGCACAGCAGACCAAAAAGCAATGAGGCCACTCAGAGCAGAAATCAGGGCGCTCCAAGGCGGTCCCCCCAAAGAAGAAACGCACAAAGTCCAGGAAAGGGACAAAATGAGTCGGGAGCTAGAAGACATTATTATTAGCAAAGCAGAAACGATGGCCTATGCTGCTTCTCTCAACATGAAAAAAATGAGAAAAACTCCAGGAAAGAGGACAAATTATGTAACAATATCATAATCCCAAGACAGATCTAGCAAACTAAAATGTGGCAAGAATTCCGAGCAACTGATTAAGTGTGAGAGAAGTAAATCCATTTAAGCCAGATGTGGGACACCCTCCTTCAGGTGGCCTAAGCGTGTGTTTGACATCCGGCTTTCAGGGATGGGATTTAGGAATCACTGAGACCTCTTTCAAGATGTCCTTGGCCCTCTCTGACTCGCTCATTCACGCAACAAGGACGTACTGAGAATCCTACATGCCTGGCGCTGTCCTAGGAGCAGAGATAAAACAGTGAGCAAAGACGACAAAATCCTGCCACCCAGAAGCTTACATTCTGATGCGTTTTTTCCTGTGCCTTTAATTTTCAAGGAAACATGTGATCAAAAATAGATAGCAATTAATAATTAACAAAAAATACTTCATCCCTAATGAGATTTCTCTCAAAGAGAAGCATAATTCTGCAAAAAGTAGGTTACTTAGGTGGTTTTCCTAAAGTCGATCCTCTTAAATCAAAAATCTAAAACAAAGTGCCAACCTAGAATTCTTGACCCAGCAAATACATTGTTCAAAAATGAAGTGAAATAACATTTTTATATTAAAAAAATCTGAAACCTTATCACCATAATATCCACACCTAAGGAAACACTAAGGGACATTGTTCTTCAGGCAACTGAGAAATGCAGGAAAGAATAAAGAGGAATAGAAAGCATAAATGCTACATATATATATAAGTAAATAAAAACGCTGGCAGTGTAAGACAGTAAGAATGCCTTGTGCTGTTTTAAATGTATACAGAATTAACAGAAACAACAAAACATGTAATAAAAACAAAAGAGCATAGAAACCTTAAAAAAAAAAAAAAAGCTTCCCATACTCTTAGGAAATGATTGATTGTTCTGTGACCATGAAAACAATAACCACTAGAGCAAGTTTTAATAGATCAAGGACAACTATTTCACTGGTCACATTTTTGAAAGCCAGCCAATCAGTAACAGCCATGACTCTGAAATCATACAGTCAAGATTATCACTCCAGTGAACATTCCTATAAAATGATCAAATATTTACAAATGTCAAGGCATTTCTTTTAAAAAATGGGATGATACATATCCATATATTGTTAACCTTCATAACAATGGTACTCCTTTTAGATAATACATAAATGAAGGAAACCTAGGATACAAATAATGAGATTTAACAGGAGCTGTTAGCAAAGCAACACCCAGAGACAATATACCTCCAGCTCCTGATCCATAATCATGCAGCTCTGGGTTCTTTTTCACATCTGGAGTCAGGTTCTTCCACACCACCCCAGGCCCAAGGGTCACTGTTCTATGAGAACAGCAGTTAGACTATTCCCAATGTGTGACTCCCAACATGTTCAGTAGCTTCAGTCTTCTAAAAAACAACGCATATAGACTAAAATCTTTCCTTTCCTAGCTGATGAAGGAGATTTCCAAGGATAAGGTCCCATCCATACTCATCTCATCAAACTATAGCATACCTTCACAGCTTGTAATTATTGACAACAAGAAATAAAGTGCTTGAATCAAATACTTTTTAGCTACTCAAAATGATAGCATTAACATTTACAATCAAATAATAGATTTTCCATTTCACACACTTTTACTTCATATTTCTACCTCATAATTTTAAGCACCAAATGCACTGAGTTTATTCCTAAAATGGTTTTAAAACAAATCTCTAACTGAAGTATAATTGTTTTCATTTAAAGCATTGTTCTGCCATTCAAGAGTCATCTGATTTACATAAATGCTAGTTAAGCACCATAGAAATCCTCCAATAGATAACTAGAATGTCACAAGTCACTTAATCCATTCTGTCAAAACAGAGATTATTTAAACTTGTTTCATGTCCTTCAAAAGAAATCCTATTTACTTTATTTTCTCTAACAGAAAAAAAAATTAGCAGGATAAACTTACAACTTACATCCCCAATCAAACTTTAAAATGATTCTGGTTAACCACAAATTGACTCAAGTAGTTAAGTATTTTTCTGAATGTATTCTACTGAAACATGTCTGACAACATGTAATAATGTCATATAGTAACTGGGTTACTGTTTTACAGAATTAAAAATTATTTCACTGACTATTCTTCTTAGTCATTCACAGATAAAAAGGGTACTCTTGTCCTTATAAATTATCCAAGAAAACTAGATGATGGCCGAAAGTAAACAATTTTGTAAATAGATAGCTCTTTTACTTAGGGTTAAAATATAACCATAAAAAGCTATTATTAATAACACCTTTCACTAAGCTGAATTCACAAAAATTTTTACAAAGATATAGTCTACTTCTCTCACTTTCAAACATCCTCACAATATTTGGAAAAATAAAGACAAAAATTATTTTTCAATTATTTTTAAAAATTCAGAAATATAAAACTTCAACTGTTTACCAACCATAGATTATAATACAGGAAACTAAGTTAAAGAAATGCCATGAATACTATGAACTTTAAATAAAATTCTAGCCATAATTTATTGAACTCAGATTAATAAAGAATATTCACAATGATACAAAATGAAAAAGAGTACCATAGTAGTTTTTTGGTGACTTAACAAAAATTAATCACCATAAATAAACAGTCATATGACTCCTAAATTTGCCATACAAAGATATGTGGCTGGTTCTCAGACCTAAACTAGATCCCTTTACACTTTAAAATCTTTTCTTATTTTCACACGAATATTTTCTTTTTAACAAAATATTACCTAATCAGATTCTAAATATGAATCTTTAGAAAAGAGATTAACAAAACAATTAAAAAATACTTACTGTCTTGTTACGTAATCTAATTATGTCCGAGACAGAGCCAGCTCCACAGTACTCCATAACGATCCAGAGGTCCGTGTTCTTAAAGTAACTGCCATAGTACTTGACAACATACGGGCTACAGAAAGTTATACAATCAAACTTAGTTAATTCCCAAAGAAAATCCTTTCTTACTCCCAATACAAAGTATTTCAACATTTCATGATGTTCCAATAAATAAACTTAATGTTTAAACTTCTATTCTACATTGAATTGCCTATATGTAGGGTTCACCAACTGTGTTAATCAGGCTTTAATTGACTGATGAAATTTAACAGGATTACAAACCACAGGAGGCCCAAATGTTTTCAGTGATTCCCACGAAATTAAGGCTTTGTTCTGGTAAAGAACTACTATTTAACATAAGGAATAAATGAAAATATTTTTAACTAAAGCATTTGAAATACAACTCTTCTAAAGAATTTTCTTTCTTCTTTTTTTTTTAATATGTCTTTACTGATTTCAGAGAAAGGAACGGAGAGGGGGAGAGACAGAAACATCAGTGATGAGAGTCATCAATCGGCCGCCTCCTGCACGCCCCCGACTGGGAAGCGAGCCTGAAACCTGGGCGTGTGCCCCGACCGGGAAACGAACAGCAATCTCCGGGACCCTAGGTCGATGCTCAACAGCTGAGCTAAGACGGCTGGGATTCTAAAAGTTTTTCAACAGTCAAATATTAACACTCAACATTAAAATACTTTATATTTCAATAGAGTCAAAAAAATTTTTTTAATTCAGATAGTTAAAATTATTAACAATTTAAAGTATTTCTGAACTGAGGTTTTACGTCTTTCAGGGAAGAATAAACTGTGTTTATAGCCAAGCTGTTTTAGCAAGGCTCACAAAGAGCAAAACGACCGCCATTAAACTTATCAAGGGCATGCTACATACACTGACGTGCAAAACACCTGCAGAACTCAAGGCGGCAGACTATCCGCAGTCACATAAAAAGACGGAAAACACGAGGCAGCAGAAACTAAACAGCTCACAGCTTCAATGCTGTAAGAGCTCGAGGAGGACGTGGCCTGGTGGAGCCATCGGAGAAAACTCTGTAGACGAGAGGGGGCTGAATTACAAAGAAGAGGGTAAATTTCAAAATGTGGGTAGAGAACAGAGGTAAGAACATTCCAGAAAAGAGAAAGGCCATGAGCAAAGGCACATAAGCAGAAAGGAAAAAATTAAGAGTGGTATGTTTAGGGGGCAACTTGTTCAAAAGATATTTCCATGTAGTAGTAGCTATCCTGAAAAGTGTCATCAGTGTCAGACAAGTAAGACACAGTAATTAAATAAACAAAAAGTAACAAAAATGGAAAGTAGTATAAAAGACCAAATAGAGACCACAAAAGAAGAGTGTAGGAGAAGCCAGGGAGGACTTCTCAGCAGAGCCTTTATAACTTCTGCTGTCTTGAAGTAAAGGGTAGGGCAGATGGGTTAAAAGGCCTAAGCTAATGCCAGTCGCTACGGGCTAAAAATTAATTTAGATTTATCCCTATTGCTCCTCATTACCTCTTGCACAGAATTCCTTTCCAACAGATCTCCCTGTCATAGTTTTCTGCCCCCATAGAGTTAACAAGGTTGCCTCCCTTTAAATCAAAAGTAAAATAAGCTGATTATAGCGCTCTCCCAATTTAAAAAAGTCTTAACTGCTTCATAGAAGTCTATCAAATCTGATGACTCACAACCAACAGTCTGGACAGACCATGACGTAAAAGACGATTATGTATTTAAATGAAGCTGTCGATCAGCATCAGAAAACAGAGCTGACCGTCCTGCAATCACCCGGTGACCCACTCTACTACGTAAAAGTCAGCCGTGTAAAGAAGACAACGAAGGTGACAGCCAGGTGTCTCACCCCACTCTCCCCGGGTGATCATTCAAATTGCTTCATTATTGGATCAAAGACTGAAGCTGAGAGGGGAGTCAGTCGGTACCAGGAATCGGTACAGAATGAAGCCAAGTGTCCAATCAAGACGTTACTCAGCTCCAGTGGTCAGCCAACTTCAGTGAGCTTCCCCCAGGGAAAGAAAGGACAGCCTGAGACCGTGTCAGTTCAGTCTTCAGTACTGGGAAATGGAGCAAGACAGACCTCCACCCACCAAACTGCCCTCAAACTCAGGAAATAGTTCCTCAGGTAACTATATTACTCCACAACAGGCCAGCAGCTTTCCTAAATCTCCAGCTCCTCCTCCAGACTCTAAGACCCCAAGTCTTTCTCGGAAGTCATCTGAGGATCTCAGTCATGGGCATGCTTTCCCCAGCTGCCCCGCCACCTGCCAGTTCTCCACAGAGAAATGAAAGCTTAAAAAGAAAACACCAAGAGCTTTTGGGTTTATTTTTTTGGTTTTTGTTTTCTTTTTTTTTAAGTTGATAAATTGCATACTTCATTCACAACAGATTTTCTATACATTCCACATTTAAACAGAAGTACACAATTACTGTCAAAAATGTATTATCTATCAAATATTTGCTTTATTACCGTGCTCTGAAAATTTATCTGTCAGGATAAACTTGATGTGTTAGGAATTAAGCATGTATATTCAAAAAAATAGCAAAATATGCCAAGTATTAAGCCCCTGGTGGGCCTGGCATTATGCTATGATCAATCTTTCCTTTTCTATGTCAAATTATGGGAACCACATTCTTACCCAGTTACCAAATTAATAGAAAGGTCTGGGGAAAACTTGTAATTATGTTTTTTGATCTGGGAAATGAGGGCTGGGGAATGTATTATTTCTCTATAACCATTTGAATTTCCAGTTATACAGCCTTAATGAAAATATGTAACATAACCTAAATAAACATAACCCACGATAAAGAAAAGCAAAATTAAACACACCCAAGCAACAAAGTTCCCCTAAGATTATACAGTCCCTTCATGAGCCAGAGAGCTTATATACTGTTGGAAGAGGTTTTCCATAGATCTCTTACTAATAGGACTATGTTTTGACTAGGGGTGACAATGTGTGCAGGCTCCCCTAAGTCACTGGTTCTAAGTCGCTGTGTGTCAATTCTAATAAATAAAACATTAGCTAGGGGGTTCTAGGAAAGCCCTTTCCTGCTTCTTCCCTTTTCTTTCCTGCTGGAATATAGACATAAGGCTGGAGCTGGAGCAGCCCTCTTATAACCATGAGACAACAGGCATGAAAACAAAGGACACATGACAAGAATGGCACAGTATAAGAAAAGAAACCTAAGATAGTTGTTACACTGTTGCTGCTATTCCAGCCCTACCTCTAGACCTTTGGTAAAGGGAAAATAAGAAACCGCTCTTTGATTAAGTAACTAGAGGCTAAATACAGTTCTAATTTATATACTCTGCGTCCCTTATAAAGACCAGCTATTTAATGGGGTGTAGTAAGTCCCTTCATGACCAGCTCCATTTACTATCCAAACTCATTTCACACAAATCTCAGTCTCATACTTTCCACTCCAGTAATTCTAAACCTTGTCAGAATAGCAAATACCACTGGCTGCTTTTCACCTCTCTACCTGTAATTCTCTATAGCCTCTCATTCCTCCATTTCTTCACCAACTTAACCCTTCCTCAGCATTCCAGACTTCCTGACTCCTGGCTGAGATGGGTGCCCTGCCTCTTTGTTCCCACATCACCCCACGCACCAGTCATATGGTGACTGAGCTGTATTATAGCTATTTATTTTAAGGATCTGTCTTCTCAACTAGATTACCAGCCAGCCCCTCAAAAAGAAAAACAGCATCTTAGCTCTCTTGGTACTCCTAGATCCTGGCACAGAACCTGGCCCACTGGGGATGCTCAGTAAATGTTTGTTGAATGAATTAAGAGTTCATAACACTGTTTTGAATTAACAAAAAGAGTAACATAAAAAAGACTGTTAAATCACCCACCCTTAACATCAAAAAATAATTTTCACCCATAAATTTGCCCTGCAAATGGAAAAACTGAGTATTTTCTATCAGCATATGTTACTTTATAATTTTTGCTTAAGAGCTATAAGTCCTAAAGACAAGGGTTAGCCTCACTTCTAATGGGAAGTCAGAAAACTAAACAGATGACCAAAGAACACATTTTATTATACATTATTAGCAAAACTCATCAAATGAAGGTAAATGAAACAAAATCTCTTCATACCTGTCACATTGCTGCATTATGGAAATTTCTTTGATTATTTCCTGAAGATCTGACTCAACAGGTACTTGTTTAATTGCTACAACTTGACCAGATTCCTTATGTATTGCTTTAAATACACTTCCATAAGACCTAAAAGAAATCAAGACATTTTTTTTTCCTTTCAAACATCATAACTATTAGAGAAAAAGAGTCTATGATGAATTTTTGTGTGTAGTCTTTTCCAGTTTAAAACATGACTTAATGATGATGAATCAAAGTAAATAAATAATCAGAAAAGTGAATTATACCTTAGCTCTAATGCTTCAATTATTGACTTAAAATCTATTAAAATCACCAGGTTAATATATAAACATTTGTTGCTTTTCTTATAAATGAAAAAATCTGGCTTACAGCTTGTCAACTCAAACAAATGAAGCATTAAGAAGATTAAAATGGAAATTAAAAGAATGAAAAATAGCCCAGGCTGGTGTGGCTCAGTTGGTTAATCCAATTGAGTTGATTTTTATGTATGGTGGAAAACAGGTCCAGTAACAGCCTTTTCCATGCAGCTGTCTGGTTTTCTAAACATTATTTGTTAAAGAGGCTATCCTTTCCCGGTTGTATATCCTTAGCTCTTCTGTCATAAATTAACTGACCATACAGGCATGGATTTATTTCTGGGCTCTCCATTCTATGTGTCTGTTTTTATACCAATAGCAGACTGTTTTGATTACTATATCTTTATAATATAATTTGAAATCAAAGTGCATGATGCCTCCAACTTTGTTCTTGTTTCTCAAGATTGCGTCAACTTTTAGGGATCTTTTATAGTTCCATATAAATTTTAGAATTCTTTGTTCCATTTCTGTGAAAAATGCCATTGGAATCTTAATAGCGATTGCTATAGATGTTTTAACATGTGAATTCTCTCGATCCACAAGCACAGAGTATCTTTCCATTGATTTGTGTCTTATTCAACTTTTCCATCAATGTCTTACAGTTTTCAGTGTTCAGATTTTTCAGCATCTTGGTTAAATTTATTCCTAGAGATTTTATTCTTTATGATACAATTATAAATGGGATCGTTTTCTTAATTTTCTTTCTGATAAATCTGTTGTTATAAAAACACAACTGGTTTTTGTATATTAATTTATATCCTGCAACTTTACTATATTCGTTTATTAATTCTAACAGTTTTTGCGGAATCTCTATATAATAGTGTATCACCTGCAAACAGAGATAGTTTTACTTCTTCCTTTCTGATCTGGAAGCTTTTTCTTTCTTTTTTCTTGCATAATTGCTCTGTCTAGGACTTCCAGTACTATGTTGAATAAAAGTGGCCAGAGTGGCCATCCATGGCTTGTTCCTGATCTTAGAAGAAAAGCTTTTAGCTTTTCACCACAGATATGATGTTAGCTGTGGGTTTGTCATATATGGCCCTTACTATGTTGAGGTATGTTCCCTCTATACTATTACTATTAAATTCAAGCAAATAGAAAAATTAATACTATAAAATATCTTATAATTGTTCTGTCATTATCTAAATGCTACTTTCATATTTTTGTACTTACCCTTCCCCAAGTTTCTCTAATACATCAAAAACTTCTTCAGGCTGCTTAGTCAAACTGTCTTCACTCAGCTTTTTTAGCTTACTGGTGACAAAAAGATAAGAAGAAAATATTTTCCATAAGATCTTTAATAAAATTTTAAATTTTATTTTAAGGAGGCAATATACTCAGTTGGCTCAAAACTCAAATACAAAAAAGTATATAATAAATAGTCTCCTACCAAACCCTGTTCTTCTCTGTCCAGAAACACCCCAAAGAATAACCACTTTTATTTAGCTTCTTGTGAAACCTTTATGAATGTTATTTCTCCCGCTTTTCAATACACAGCATTTTACCCATTCTTTTTTACACACTTTGCTGTTTTTGCTTAACAACACGAAACTTACACTGAAGGTCTCCACAATGTAAGTGCAAAGACAGTACTCTCATTCCTTCTTCCCTACATCCGCAGCCTACTTTATTGCAAAGATGTAGCACCTCTTACTCGCTAATTCTTATTTATGGAGATCCAGGTTCCCTTTTGCTATTATAAACACTGTGATAAAAAAAAGCTTATACATAAGTCAATTCACACATGTATTAGTATATCTGTAGGATAAATTCCCAGAAGTGAAACTGTGAGGTCTAGCAAATTCACAAAACACATACAAATACAAAAGCATATGTGTTAATAAGTATATACAAGTATAATCATGTTATACTATAAACTTAATAATGTATATATAACTAATAAAATAACTATTATATGTGTTACATACTTATATATAGTATATAACTCATAATATAACGTAGTAATTATTAAAATCAGTGATTACATTATATTACTTTACCTACTATAATTGCCTGTTATATAAACATATATGTATATTAATAGATATTAGCAAATTGCCCTCCAGGGTACTTGTACCAATTTATTCTCCTACCAGTAATATATAAGAAAGCCTCCTTTCCCACAGTCCCACTAAGAGTATTTACCCAAATATTTGGATTTTAGCCAGTATGTTAGGTGAAAACTTGTAACTCAGAGTAGATTTAATTTGCATTGCTCTTATTATGAGTGAAGTTGGTCATCTTCTATTATAGTTATGAAACTAAACCATCTGATCATGTTCTTTGCTCACTTTTCTACTGTGTTTTTGGCGTTTTTGTTATCTGTATACAATATAAATTGGTCTTTGTTTAGGTTGCACATATTTTTGCTTGTATTTTGACTTCACTTATGACTTTTTAGTTTTATGGTCTATTTGACTGTTTGCCATACAGAAATGTCTTTTTGTTTTCTCTTTTCTTTTGTTTTTGCTGTTTAAAAAACATCATCCACATATATGGCATGTGCAGGCATCTGGAAGCAAAGAGATCAGAGAGATTATGCACAGTATGTCTGACAGACCAAACATAATGCAGTATGAATGAAGCTTCGTGTATGAAGGACCCAAAATTCAACATGAATCAAGCAAAAATGACCAGCATGTAGAGGTGAGCAGGGTCCAGTTTAAGAAAAAAAGCCTTGTAAACCATGTGAAGGAGCTCTATTTTAAAATGATCACTTCCCACCTGGCTGGGGTGACTGAATGGTTGAAGAGTCGCCCTATGAACTAGGAGGTCATGGTTCATTTCCTGGCCAGGGCACATGCACAGGTTGAGAGCTCAATCCCCAGTAGGGGGCATGCACCAGTCGATCAATGACTCTCATCATTGATGTTTCTATCTCTCCCTCTCCCTTCCTCTCTCTGAAATTAATAAAGACTTTTTTTTTTAAAAAATGATCACTTTCCCTGTAAAGCAGAGGAAGGACATACAGTGAACAACAGTAGAAAAGGGAAACTAGTTAGGAGCTGATTCGATATATGAATGCGCAGAACATAATCCTAACAGTAAGAATGGACAGAAAATAAGCTATTCAAGACACTAAAGAAGCATAATCAACAGGGAGTGGTTTTGATTAAATATGGGGTGACGAGGGGAAGAGCGGAGTTGAGCGTGTCTCTTAAGCCTTTGGCTTAATGTCATTTACCAAGCTAACAAACACCAGTAGAAAACAGTTTGGAGGGGGATATTATGGGTTTAAGTCAACTCATCCAAATGCAGATTTCCAGTAAGCAAGTGTATCCCAAAAGAGATCTGAGTTGAAAATATCACTTTTGGTGCCATCAGCACATAGATGGAGCCTGAAGGCATGAGAAGAGACCAAATCATCAAGAAAACGTCTAAAAAGAAAAACGGGTCAAGGAGAAACAGCTCCCAGGAAAACATCAATATTTAAGCAATGAGGTCATGTAGGACAAGAAGGCAGTACTTGACCATGTCAAAAGCTTTTGAAAGTTCAAACCAAAAAAATTCAAAAGTGTCAGTTACAGAATTTCCACTTCTGAGCACAAGGAAGTAACAGGATCCAGGATTATCTGTCTGCTGTAAACAACTAGAAAACTCAACAAATATAGGAAACAACTATTTTCAGACATTAGATGTTAGGCATTTCAGAACTGAGGTCCCTGAGAAAAGGGGAAGAAATAAGCCTCACTATCATCAAGGCGTTAGATCGAGAAGCTTGGGCAGACTGGACACAGGGGAAAAGGAATCCAAGTGGAGCCCGACAGTTCTGCTGAGTTGACGAAACAGAGACGAGGCTGCGGGGCGGCAAGGAGAATAAAATCCGCATGACCGGACACCTTCCAGAAGAGAGCTCTGCAGAGAAAGAGGTCCGGCAACTTACCCAGGTGCTCCCGTGACTAACCCCAACCTGTGCACGCTCACAAAAACACACACTCTGCAAAGCCCAGCAAAAAAGTCAGTTTCCTAAGGACAATGACGAGGAAGCAGATTACAGTGCAGCAAAAAAGTTGAATAACTTGAAAAAAATGTTTAAAAGAAAGCCTGTGCCTCACGTGAAAATGAAGGATGTATATAGAGAGAGAGATTAGATACACAGAGGATAGCTAAAATAATAAATAGATATGAGATCAACAGACAGATGGACAGATAGACAGATGTAGAGGGAGGAGGGAGAGAATAGCCAAACATTTTCCAAATTTTATAAAAACAATAAACCTACAGATACAGGAAACTCAACAAATCTAAACACACACACACGCACACACACACACACAGATAATTACAATGAAATTGCTGACCACCAATAAGAGCGAGACTACCAAGCAGTCAGAGGGAAACCCATTACCTTTATGGGAACAGAAACAAGGATGTCTGCAGACTTCTTGTCAGACACTGAGCCAAGCCAGTGAGAGACAGACACCTTTAAACTGCTGAAAGAAAACAACCAACCTAAAATTCTACATCAAGTGAAAATACGCTCAAAACATGAAAGGGAAATTCAAAAATTTTTTTCAAACAAAAGGGTGAGAGGATTCAATAAGTGGTTAAAAACAGTTCTTCAGGCTCAATGAAACTGATGCGAAAGGAAACATAAATCTACACAAAAGACTAAAGAGCGACAGCTAATAAAAATATAAGTAAACACAGGAAAATGTTCCTTCCACTCGGCAGCAGCACACATACTCTTCTCAAGCGTGTACAGAAGTCTCCAAAAGATACTGCATGCTATGCTAGGCCCCCAAAAACTCTTATAATTGTCAGAAGACAAATCATACAAAATATCTTCTCCAATCGTAATGGCAAAGGACCTTCTACCGCATTTCAGCTCCATAATTTTCAATGTCGCCTTCTCTTCCAGCAAGCTGCCCTATATTTCAGTGATCACATTATTGGTAGTGTTATTACTCATAGCGGCTATTTAATTTCAATGAAGTGTTATAAAAGTCAGGCTGTTATTACTGCTATGTGCTAATCAGGCCCTATGCTTCATCTCGTATGTAATACCTCGTTTAAACTAAGTTCTAGTCTTCAACCCCGGCAGTTTCATCTTGAACACTGTCAGAAACGCATGAAAGGCTTTCACCCGCTAGTCCTTCAGCAGTCCATTACTCAACAGCGACAGTCTCAAGCTAGCCTTCAACACAAGCCTTTCCAAGTCAGACAGTGCTGACACCGATCCTGAACCCACAAAATCCAACGTCTTTTCTATTTCGGCAACGGGAAGTACATTTTATCCCAAAGTAACAAAACTCAAGGATGAGATCTTTCCTGCTCCCTTCTGCTTTTTAAAGGGCATGCATTTTGTAAATATTTAGTAGATATTTAGCTCTAAAGTAGTAATACTGATTTTTTTGTCTTAACTAGAATTAGACATACCAGTGAAAGTTGTCCTTCTGTCCTCTTAGAAAGTTACGTGTTTCTCCCAAATATGTTGACAATGCCGAACACTTCTCTGAAACACTCTGGAAACTATCTTCAGGCCAAATGCTTTATGATCACTATTTCATTTAATCTTCACAAAACCCAAAGGGAGGGCACTATTAGCACCTCCATTTTACAAGTGAGTCTACTGAGACTCAGAAACCCTAAGTAACTTGCCCACTGCTGCAAGCAGTAAATGGCAGAACAAGGGTTAGAACCAAGGTCTCCCTGACTCCAAAGCTCTGGTTCTTGTTTCACTAATAAGTATCACCTTTAATAATAAAATAGATACAATTTAATGATCTCATAACTTTAGTTTTAAAAAGCTGTATCAAAACTTAGGGGGCTTCATTAATTACTGACACTATTATGAGCTAAAGTCCACCTAGGAAAATAGATACTCTACAATGGACAGAAGACTTACTAAATTAAATGAACGTCTTGTTTTCAACTCTACCATACCATTTCCTCTCGAGTTGGGCTCTCTGCCCAAAAGTACTCTAAAGTTATGATTTCCTTGCACAGAACTTTGAAGGAAAAGCAGCTGAGATTTTTTCTCCTTCCGCCCTCCTTGCAGTCTTTGATTTTTATTTCCTAAGAATTTTTTTCACTTACCCTCAACTGGAAAGCAATATGATTCCTTTTAATTTCTTATAAAACAAACCTACACAAAGTTAAACGAGGCAACACACTCCTTTGACTTAATGGTATGTTACTGCATTCACTTTCTTAATAACTAATTTTTCAAAAAACAAATCCAGAAAATGTAGACAACGTAAAATAGCACATTTGAAAATGCTCCAACATATTCATGTCCTAAAATAAAAATGAAAAACAATTTTATAAGAAATATGCAGACCTGTCTCATGATTTTTAATCCAATTCATACAGATTCAATAACCATGCCTCGATTTGAGAACTAAAAAAGAGAACAGAATCTTTAAATGATTAGAAGTGAAAGGAGATACTTCTATATGAAACCTGCCAGTCTACCCATGTACCTGCCATACAGAAAATCCACCATGATCTGTGCCGCAGATTTACGTACACTTAAAAACTGGATTTACTCGTACTCTTCCTCACTTTGTCCCCTACACCTCAAATGTGAAGATAAAATATGAGGATTTAGTCCCCATACACTCACAACTCCTCGCTCCCATCCCTAGAAAACTAAAAGTGCAATAACCCCAAACATTAATACCTTAACTAAGGTGTAGCTAAGTTAATAAAAGAGTAACTTCAAGGAAAAGTTAAACTCTGTCGTATTAACTTTCGTCTCGCGCAGCGAGGTCTGCGGTGACTCCTGCAGAGCCTTCGTGGCTAGGGATGAGCAAGGGTGTGACAGCGACGCTTCAGCTTCAGGGGGGCTCGGACGGCGCCTCTCAGCGGTCTCACTGCACAGCATGAGCACACAGAAAGCCACTCTCGGGATTTCTCTGTGGTTCTTTGTAAACAAATTAAGGGGAAGGAGGCTAAGAAACATTTCATGATTTTGGAGCTTTGTGAAAATAATTCTTCCATTTTTCAAATTGGAATTGTTTTTACCTGTTTGGTTTTCATTTTTTAGAAATGAAAATAAAATGTTAAAAATCCCAGCAGTATCTAATGGGGGGGGGGGGGGGAAGATCAGAAAAATAGCCTAAATACTACACCCATAGAAATTTTTTAAAAACTATAAAAATAAATTACTATAGAAAGAACGTTACTGTATTTTTACAGGTACAAATACCCTCCAAAACTCTAATTGCTTTGGCAATACCATAACTCCTCAAAATCTAAGTAATGCTCCAAAATAACAGAAATACTTTTAACTTAGGAATTTTTTAAGCTTTTTAAGGTAAAATCCTGTTTGTTTGTTTTTTAATGCGAAAGAAAATTGGTTATTTTCATATTAAATTTTAGAAATTTAGAAAAGTTTGAAATAATTTTTTTCTCTTTCACTGCACAATAATGTTCTTCTTAGTCGAAAGATGATTTCAAGATGTACCACGAGCCCAGAAGAAAAGCAAAAACTGACACAAAGAGAGAGCTTCTGTCAGGTCAGATGATCACTTCCAAGATAAGCAGTAGTTTAGGGAAGGCTGTAACAGTGAGAAATGACAGAAAAAAGTAAAAGACAAGACGAGGGTCAGGGAAAAAACAGCTACATGCAGCAACAAAGCTTCAGACACATAAAAGAGCACCCCTGGCAGCTTTTATGAACGAAAACTATGAACAGTTTCTGTGTTTTTCTGAACTAAAATTCACAAAAATAATATTAAGTAATCAAGAAAGCAAATGATCAGTCTCAGAACGCTGGTCAAGTGTCTTCACTTTGGAATGATTTCCATCAAAACTAGTTGTTTTAAAGGTGTTTTCTAAACATTTTAAAAGTATAATACTTAAAGTGATGTACTTCATTTGTTTAGAAAATGCATTACCTGGCACACCGTACTTCCCAGGGATGCTAAGGATCTTTAAAGTTCTCACCACATCGCTAACTTGGCAGGCTTTTTCACATCACATGAGTTTTATGAATATTAATTAATTAAAGCTGAATAATCAAGTACTGAGAGTCTAAGGGGAGAAATCCCATTTTCTAACCATTGGCCTGATACTTGAATTCTCTTCTATTAGAAAAAAAAATAGAGAGAAAATTCTTGAAAGTATATCACGAGAATCAAGAGCACAGAAGGAAACCTCAATCAGCCAGGAAAAGAAAGATCATCAAAATACTTTCTTCTCAGAAGTTAATTATTATATACATTTTTAATTTCCACTGGAATTTTATGGAATTCTACTGCTTAATTTGACACTTATTTCTTTTAATTCTTAGGAATTACATAAACTTCAAATTTTATTCAGAGCAATCATTTCTCTCCAGCCTCTCTCTATGACCCAGATTTCACTGATTATTAAAAATGTCTGAATAGATAATCATTGGGAAATGGTTACTGGTTGCTACTTGATTGCAAAATGACAGACTAAACTTACAGGTGGAACCTAATGTCTCTTAATACAGTAATTACACCAAAACAAATTCTAGAAAGAAAAATTATGGGACACACTGACAAATGTAAATTACCAACTATGTCACTGAAACAAATACCTCATCTTATTTATTTATTTAAAGCACAATAAAACTTTAAGAAGAGGGGCTAAAATCAAAACTAGAAAGGTTTAACACATGGCATTTAATATCTGGATATGCTTCATTTTGCAATTCATCACATTGTGTCAGGATTAAATTTATAAAGCAGCCTCAAGATGCCCTTGAATTTTGTCTGTCTATCCACAGATACATTTTTATGTATGCAAGACAAGGCAGGTTAAGTGTGCAACCTTAAAAAATAAGGCCTGAAATCTGATCTTATCACTAGTGGTGTCATCTGTCTTGGATTCTTTTGTTTTCTGTATCTTTTTCATTTAAGAAAAGAGGAAACTAGGTCAGCTGAAACCTTTAGCGGTGAGAAAGTAAGGCTGGATATTAGGATAACAGGAGCATAATGAGAGTGAGGCTGGGGGAACATGAGGACAACGGTCCACGCTAAGCAGTCTCTACCACAGAAGCTGTCTCTACGTGCCCGAGTTCTGACTCAAACTTAAAATCAAAACTCTATGTGAAGATGTTACCCAGGGAAAGAAACTCAAAACTGCCAGTGCAATCATATTTTCTGACAAAATATCCCACAGTCTGAAAAAACATAAACTGCTTAAAATTCTGCTTAAAACCTTTAATGACAGCGCACTGCACTATGACAACTCTGAATTCCCTCCGGCCCGCATCTCTGCCTCCCTGGCCCTCCCCCGACCTCAACTCCAGCCCATAAGCCAGCCAGTGGCCTCACTGCAATTCTTTCGCGCACTACACTTCCCCCACCTCCTGGTCTTCTTACAGCTCTTACCTCTACCTGGAACACGCTTTCTGGCTACTCACACGGATAACTTCTCAACCTCATGTCACAGTTTAAATGTTACCTTTTCCGCGAAGCTTTGGCCAGCTGCCCTACTGAGCAGGTTGCTCCATTTTTCTCGGTCAATACCTGCTCCTTCCAGCCTTCACAGCTCAAGCTCTAACTAGACAGGATGTTCGACGAGGGCAAAGATCCCATCTATTCCATTCATCAGGGTTCCCAGCACTAGCATTTGAAAGGCAGTTAATTATTAATTCCTGAATATATGAATAAATGAGCAAAACGAATGAACTCGAGGCTGACAGTCCATTCCTGCCACGAGCAATGATGGGTGAGTAAAGAAAGTCAGTTTTTAGAAACAGGGCTTTCTGTACTCATCCATCATCGGGCAGCCCAGCAGAGACAGGAGAGATCATGTGGCTCCAATCTGGAGTCAAGATGTTAGCTGCCTACTATCTTTCATTTATGCTTTCCTCAATTACATAAAAAGTTCACGGCCCTGGCCGATGTTGCTGAGTGGTTAGAGGGGAGGCCCACGCACCAAAGGGTCATGGGTTCGATTTCCAGTCACAGGCATGTACCTGCATTAGAGGTTCGATCCCCAGCCTTGGTCAGGGCATGTCCAGGAGGCAGCCAATCGATCTGTCCCTCTCATATCAATATTTCTCTTCCTCTCTCTCTCTGGTCTTCCCTCTCTCTCTGCTTCCCTCACTCCCTTCCACTCTCTCTAAAAAGTCCATGGAAAAAATATCCTCAGGCGAGGATTAGCAACAAAATTCACCAAAACTACAAAAAATAATTTTAAGTTGCATTTCTTTCCAATTATAGGACTCTAGATCCCACAATTTCAGAAAACCAAACATCCTAAAAATGAAAAGATGATCTGAACTGGAAAGAGAATAATATTCTATATTTTAAATATAGAAACTACCTCACCCTTGGAATCACATATGCTCAACAATTTCCCCAATTTTATCCATGTGTGTTTGTGTGTGTGCGGATTAAGACACTAATATTTACCTCAAGATACCTGAAATTTCTGAAAAAATTTACTCAATTTTACTTCTTTACTACGATGTCTGGTTATCATATTAACAGCTTTCTGTAATTCTCACTTTGCTATCATTTTTCAAGATACATCCTTTGGTGTACTTTTAAGAAGTTCAAGGTCATTTGCAGCTAATAAGCAAACAATGAACTTATTTTTAATATTCATACATGTCTGTTTATGTATTTGCTACTTTCAGTTATTTAATATTCATACATGTCTGTTTATGTATTTGCTACTTTCAGTTATTTAACCTGAGTTATTTAAGACATCTCAAATAAAGAATCTTTGTTCTAAGAGGTAAAAGCTTTTTAGGACTTAGAATAATCCTAATATATGAGGCAATTCAAATAAAATCACAACAAAAAAGAAGCTTAGGACAACTAAAAAAGTAAGTTTCTATCATATAGTATAAATGTTCTGTTTGGAAGAAAAATCTAAAGACCTTTGGTAGTTACAGAGGGCAGAGCTAGTACAGAGTCAGAAATTGAAGTCCTCATAATTATAGCTGGATGCTCCCAGTGTGGGGGGTCATTTTACACCAGAAGGCAAATGCGCTTTTTTCTCGTAACAATCTTTTCCTTTGTAAACTCTGTCAGGCATCATAGATAATCACTTTGCATTTTTCCATACTTTAACTGTGACATATATAAAGTGTTCAAAATACAGTGGCTTTTATAAGACTTTCCTCTGTCCCCTTCACCTCCCCCCTTTAGAATCTTAGAGAGCATCTCTAGTATTACGTATAGGTTGCTACAATTACACCACTCGGGGTTCCTTTGGCAGTGCCAGCATCAAGCTTTCAACTCCAAGTATCAGGATGGAGCTGGAAATGAAATTGATTTCCTGACTGTCTCTACTACATACAAGAATGTGTTTTTCAAATTGCAATCACAACCCATTAATAGGTCATGAAAATAATCTGGTGGATCATTACCAGCAGTTTTTCAATGAAACAGAACAGAAAATAGAAAAATACCAGAAACCATCACACATAGTACATTTTATGAAACTTCTATTTTAGTTTTATATGTATATGGGCCTGCACTGGGTCTCACCATCAACATTTTTTAAAATTTTTTTGAAAGCCACTAAGACTTGAAGAGACAGTACCTCTAGTTCAAAAGATGTCTTTGAAAAGAGAAATTTTAAATTCTCAGCACATTTTGCCCCTTACAATCCAAACAAGAAGTGCTCAATTTATATCCTTTATTATTAAAACTTTGCTGGTACACTTTTCTGGAATGAGCATTTAGATTTCATCAGAAAAACAAATTTCAACCCAGCTGTGCTTAATAAATGTTTACCTTTTTCTTTATATTTCTAACAAATTCTGCAGTACTAATATATGCCAAATCTCAGCCCTTAAAGAACAGTGGATAAATTAATCATTGCCTAGAGCTGACTGAAAACTAAGTTTATCTATTGTCTTAATGTGTAACTGAAGTTTGCTCACCAGGAACTGCTCCAGATTTTATTGTCTGCCATATACACCCTAACAAGGAAGGGTCAATGGACTGTTCCTATCTACAGGGCCTAAATCCAGTGGAGTTGGTGCAACCCCAAATGAACCAAGAAAAGCCAAAGGGAGCATATGGTTTAGGGACCAAGTAGTTAATATTAGCAAAGAGAGGTTCCTGTTTGTGCAGTTCTTTCCCTTGGACTATCAGAACACCTCCTCCAACTGGTTATCCTGAGGCTACTGCCTTTTAAGAGTTCTTAGAGTTAGCTTCTCGAAGACAGCTCCCCACTTTGCGAATCTCTCTGATGATAAGCACACAAGAATTTTACTTTCTAACATTCCAAGTTCACATGAATTAGAAATGTAGGCGTTAATATTAAGTCCGCCCTCTTCTCACTACAATGTCTTCATAGTTTTCCTGATACTGTACCCTACTTCTACTTATCTGGTTTATTGCTTTGTCCCACTCAACTTAATTCCTGAGAGGGGGAAGTTCCCTGCTGACAGTTTATCACCATTCCTAATTTCTGGCCAAAGGTCAGGGCCACTGATGCTACAGGCTGATGTGGGCTCTACGTGCTGAGGAAATATAGATACTTTCTATTTTACCCTTCTGTATCTTCATTCCTTTGCCTTTGCCTTTTCATTCCATAGCAATCTATCTTGTGGCTGATAATCCATTGTTTTCCTACCTTCACCTTTCATTTATGTGAAAGTACTTTGTAATCCTAACATTTTTACTTCAACTTCCAATTTTACTTCCTCCAAACTAACTTTTCACACTTACCAAAAAATTAAATTTGCTACAAAATCCAACTACAGCTTAAATCAAAGAACTCCCCTCATCTGTCTTGAGAGAAGCTTCAGTAACTTACTCTCTTATTATTTATTATCCTTCTAGGTTTTTTTCACTGTTCCACACCAACTTTTCCTCCAAATATATCTTGATCAATGAATTTTAAATAACTATTAATTCCATAATCTAACTTAGGAACAAGTATATCTGGTACCGGTAATGTGTCTCTCCAGCAATGACACTCTGCCCTCTCTTTGACAAGTATTGTATATAACTGCCTACCCTCAAGCAACCAGAGTTCTCAATGCTGTCCAGCTGCCTATCATAGAGATCATTTCCTTTTCTACAAATGTTCTACTTGGTGAAGAACCCATGTTTTGGCCATTTCCCTTTCTACCTATCAAAACTTACTCATTCTATGGTCATTTTTACCTCAACTAGAGGTTCCCCTACAAAGCACTCTGATAAACTCAACTTACGAAATGCTAATAATTAATAACCATTTCATGGATTTACCCTCCCAGAGGGGATCCATTTTACTAAGGACTTCTGAAGACTTCTGTGACAGACCTGCTAAGGAAATCTGAGAAATCTAAAAGCCATTCTGGTACCTCAAATCAATGACATGGGTGACCACATCTATTGTCTATGTTTAACACAAGCCTTGCTGGGAAGGCCAAATCAATAATGTGAGGGTCAAAGGGGCCTTACAGATCATCTAGTCATGATTCTGAGACCTGCCTACACATTGAAATCTCCAACTCCCAGAGAAGAATGATACCCAAAGAAGCAGATTTCAGAATCAGCACAAAGCTGGGCCTAACACTCAGGCCTAATGCTACATCAAATATATAGGAACAACATGCTAAAACTATAGACACATATGGGAAGAACAAATACCCAATTCAGGACAGTAACAACTTTTTGAGGGATGGTGAGGGAATGCAACTGAGAACAGATATATGTAGAGGGTCTCAACTATATTGGTTTTATTTTATCTCCAATGCGGGGTAGTGATGCATAAATATTTATTAAATTCGTTCCAATTATCTTTGGGATGTCTTAAAGCTTATAATTAAAAAAAAACAACAACAATATGACCATGGCATATATACTCCAACTGATATCATATTAGGAATACAGAGAAATATCTTAAGCTAGAAAGTACTCAAATAAGATACTTTACAAAGCAGGCCTTAGAGAAGACTAAAACATAGATTACTAGCAAAAAACACCCAATTTTTCTAAAGGAAGAGCATGCCAAAGGCAAAGTTGGAGGTACCCACAGCCTACAACCTAAATAACAAGAAGGAAACTTCAGGAAGACAGATTCATCTTTGAGAGTAGTATTAGATGGCTGGGGGTTAAGGCTGAGATTCAGTGATGGGTGCCCTGGGTACTAAAATGGCTAGTGTGCCCAAACCCCCCACTCCCTGCCCCCAAAAAAGAGGTAGCATGATTGAAGTTCTGTTTCAGCAAAATAAATCAGAAGCCATGTGCCAGATGAACTACAGCAAACATGGATCATTATGACATTCTGTAGGACAGCAAAAGGGGAACAGAAGGAGGTGAGGTGCTTGGAACCACGTTCTTGGGCTCTGCCCTACTCCAAACAGAGCCCTTCAGCCATTAAAATGTTTTGAAAGCCACTGGACTACAGTGCCCAGTTGGAAGGCACTGCTGTAAATCAAGTGTGAGGGTTATAAAACCCTGGAATAGGGCAGTAGTATTGGGAATCGAAGGAAGGGGATGAGTCCACAGACTTTTTGATGGAAAATTTGACAGGCCCTCGTGACAAACTACATGGGATAATGAGAGCACATCTACATGAAGAAATCAAAAGTACTAACTGTGCAGCAGCTGATGGTCATCCACACTTCAGCATTAGCAACATACACGTGACCATGTATGTAAACATGTCTGAGCCCTACGGAAGTACTGCTCAAGGAAGAAAAGCAAAGTGGCACTTTTACAGGGATTAAGAAAAAACACAACCGAAGGAGACAAGGAAATTCCGGGAAGAGATGGCCACCACATCATGGAATGCTAAGAAAGCAAGCAGGAGTTTCAAAAAGAGGCACCACTGTACAAAATAAGAGAGTACACTCACTTGCAGCCAATCAGACCTGGGTTTCTGGCACCTCCTCCTCTTGACCAAGTTATTTAACCTCTCTGAGCTTCATTTATTAAGGAAAACATACCCTAACAACTAACATTATTGAACACATTATAGGGCACTGTGCTAAGTGCTTCACACATAACCTCACGACACATTTTACAGATGAAGAAATGAAACTTAGAACCAGCATAGTAAGTTGCAGAACCAAGATTCCTATTTCTTAAGACAATAAAATAATGTATATATCAAGGTCCTGGCAAACTGTATGATGTCCAAAAATTGTAGCTATATTGCATTATTAGAAGGTAATGATTAATAGGGACGATGCAAACACTATCAGTTATCCCTCTCATAGTCCTCTCATAGTGTCCTAATCTATAAAACAGAATTAATGCCTGTAATCTAACCTACTCAACAGGGCTGCTAGAAGGATTAAATGGTATCATAAAAATAAAAATGCTATGAAAAAAATTTAAGAGATATTCAAATATATGGGATTGTCGCATATCTTTTGCTCTTTAGAAATGCCTTGTGGATTAACATGTCTCTCTGAAGAGAGCTAAAAATAAGTCTATTAAGTGGGCAGCCACTATATTAAAAAGTGTAAGTGACCATGGGTCGTGATATATGCCACCCACACCTGGCCCTGACCCCTCTTTTCTCTAACGTCCCCGCAAGGGCAGGGGTTCTCTTACACCTAGAAGGAAACTCAGATAATTTAGAGTACAGCGGATCAGTAGAACTACCACTTCAATTCAGAGCTGTTCAAGTGGGCCTTACGATGCTGGCTCAGTCCTTCCAAGACAAAAAAGGGGAAAGGGGGAAAAAAAATGTTTCCGGTTTTCTTCTATAGTATTAAAACTAGATGCCCAATCAATACTAGAATTTGGACACTTTACAAAATGCCAGGAAAGAATTTATCAAGGGCTCTGTCTGATAGGAGGTCTCTTTTTGGACACCCGTCCACAACCCCCCTTTTACACCTGAACAGATGGTTTCCAGGCCTCAAGGCTCACGTGTCTATACACCTTGTTCACCGTGGCTCACAACATTCCTACCTTTTTAATTATTTCACGTTCTTGAATACGCTACCTTTCACCTAAAAATCTCTAGGTATCAAAACACACACTCTTTCATCTTCATAACAACACTATCGGGGAGAGAAATTAGTACCCTTACTTTATAAACTAAAAATAAAAGCTTGAAGTTAAATATGTTACCCAACATCAGTTAGTCGACGGATCCATTCTTGGGGGGAAAATGCACGTTATGAAATTAAATCAATGGATAGCCTTGATTTAGCTTCCTAAGATCATTTCGATTATTAGTTCAACCTACCTACTGTGTACTCTTACACTTCCAATACATCAAGGATTAAGTAGGAATTGACAGTAAATGCCAAAGCACCACTATTTTTACAAGCTACGAAAAAAAACCTATATGGGGGAGGGGGTCTAACTTAAGGTTCCTGTCCTGCATCCATAAATACTTTTGAACTTGAGGGGTAGGGGAAGAACACCTGTCAGTGCAGCAGACCCGCGACAAGTTTCACAAACTGCGGAGCTGTTCACATTTAATTCCTTAAACTGTAAATAAACAGCCCGCCTTCTCAGGAAAAAAAGGCCCTCCTGCGGGAAGCGCCGCGCGAGGAAGCCCCCGTCGCAGGGGCCCAGTGGCTGCCTCGTCTGACGTCTCGCTGGCGCCGGGACTTTGCCACGAGGGGCAGCTGCCGCCGGAGTCCGGCCGCGGGGCCGGGCGCTGCCCCGATGCCCACGCGCGCCCGCCGGGCCCCGGGGCGGCCCAGGCCCCGCCTCCCGCGAGCCCCGAGCCCCGAGCCCCGAGCCCGGGACGGTCGCGGCCCCGCTCCGGGCCACGCGCTCGGGGAGGCCGTCCGGGTCCGGCCCGGCCTAGCGGCCCCCGCCCCGCGGCCCCGGCGCCGCCTCCCTCCGGCCCCGGACCCCGCTCTCGTTACCTCTTGGGCGCCGGCGGCTGCTCCATGGCGGCCCCGGGCACGAGGACGGGCCTGGCGCGCGGCGAAGGCCGGAGGGAGGAGAGGAGCCGGGGCGCCGCCGGCCGAGCCCGGGAACCGCCGAGGGAAACTCCAGGAACTCGGAACAACTTTCCCGTAACTCCACGGCGGATCCCCCTCCCGCCCGAGGGCGGCTCCTCCCGGCCCGCCCCGCCCCTCGGCCCCGGCCGCGGGCAGAGTCCGGGGAGGGGGCGGAGCCTGCCGCGGCCGCACCGGGTGGGCGGGACCAACCGCGGTCCAGGGAGGGTGGGCGGAGCCTGCCGCGGCCGCACAGGGTGGGCGGGACCAACCGCGGTCCAGGGAGGGTGGGCGGAGCCTGCCGCGGCCGCACAGGGTGGGCGGGACCAACCGCGGTCCAGGGAGGGTGGGCGGAGCCTGCCGCGGCCGCACAGGGTGGGCGGGACCAACCGCGGTCCAGGTTGGGTGGGCGGAGCCAGCCCCGGTCCAGGGAGGGGGCGGAGCCAGCCGCTGTCCAGGGGTGGGGCGGGGCCGGCCGGGGTCGTGCCACACTGGGCCAAGCCAGGGGCCGGCAGGGTGGGCGGAGCCGGGTGAGGGCGGTCCGGCCCTGTGCCCGGAGCTGCCAGGGGAGAAAGGGACCCGCGCTGGGAGAGCAGGAGGGCGAGGCCTAGTCCGGCCCAGGGCCGCCCTGGGCGAGCCGGGGGACTTTCCTTCTTTCCTTGGAGCCCGCGGCCTCACTTGCCTTTTTTTTTTGCCCCAATCCAATGTGGTTCGTTTCTCTGGATTTCCCAAGGATGCATCCCGAACATGTTGAACAGGCGTTTGAAGTACTGCTGACTGCCCACGCTTCCCTCCTAGCTCTGTTTATAATTATTGGTTATGTTTGCCCCCAGCCAGCTGACATTTGTAGCTACGGTACTAGGGATGCTTCTGGAAATTCTTGTTTGATTTGATTGTGGATAAGCTCCTCGCTACATTTCACAATAATTATGTCTAATTACAAAGAAAATAATTACTGCAGTGACCTCACTCAGTACACAGGATTCACGCACTGTGGTCTTGCTGCCTGTTCAACAGGATAACCTGGCAAAGCAGACAAGTTTGGGTGCACAGAGGAGTACTGGAGAAAAGCCTGCTTGCCTTCCTCTTGCCGACCCCTCTCCCAACCTGTTTCACTGTCATCTGACCCCTTCATACAGCCCTGCTGTGTGCGTACCATTAACCTTAAATTCTGACTGTAGATACCTTTCTTATGACCATGTATAGCTGCCGTGTAAGGACTTTAATTCTGACAGAAATTGTCAAGATGTAGTGTCATGTAGTTTTTGGAGACTAGAGCAAAGAGCGCGAAGAAAATGTTCTCTAAAGGAACTTTATGAACATTAACCCAAATTAAACTTGTCTATTAACAGTTATTCCTCCTTTTGCATTATTTTAAGTTTCACTATGTAATAAACCTACATCAAAATAAAAAGCTTCTGCCCAGCAAAAGAAACCATCAACAAAACGAAAAGGGAGCCCGCTGTCTGGGAGAACATACTTGCCAATGATACATCTGATAAGGGGTTAATATATAATATATATAAGAAACTCATACAACTTAACAAAAGGAAGACAAACAATCCAATTTAAATATGGGCAAAGGACCTGAATAGACATTTCTCCGAAGAGGACATACAGACAGCCAAGAGACATATGATAAAATGCTCAACGTCACTAATCATAAGAGGGGTGAAAATTAAAACGACAATAAGATATCACCTCACACCTGCCAGAATGGCTCCATCCACAAATCAATGGACAACATGTGCTGGCGAGGGTGTGGAGAAAGGGGAACCGAGGCACTGCTGGTGGGAATGCAGACTGGGGCAGCCACTGTGGAAAGCAGTATGGAGGGTCCTCAGAAAATTAAAAATTGACCTGCCATTTGACCTAGGAATATATCCCAGGAATATATCCTAAGAATCCTGAAACACCAATCACAAAGAATGTATGCATCCCTATGTTCATAGCAGTGCAATTTACAATAGCTAAGATCTGGAAACAGCCCAAGTGCCCATCAGTAGATGAGTGGATAAAAAAGCTGTGGGACATTTATACCATGAAATACTACACAGCTGTAAAGAGGAAAGATCTTGTACCCTTTGAGACATCACGGAGGGACCTGAAGAGTATTATGCTAAGTGAAATAAGCCAGTCAGAGAAAGACAAATATCACATGATCTCACTCAAATGTGGACTCTAATGAACAAAATAAACCGATGAACAAAATGGATCCAGAGACATAGAAGCATGGAACAGACTGAGGGATCTCAGAGGGAAGGTGGGGATGGGGGAGTGGGTGGGGAGAGATTAATCAAAGAACTTATGTTTATGGGCATAACCCAGGGACACAGACACTGGTCTGGGTAAGGCCTGGGGGTGGAAGGGATCAATGGAGGTAAAAAGGGGACATCTGTAATATTTTCAACAATAAAGATAAAAATTAGTAATTTAAAAAAAAATTTTAAGTCACAAAAAAATAAAGGGAAAAAGGGACATATAGTTACTAAATAAATAAATAAAATTTAAGAAGAAAAAGAAAAATAGAAAGTGGAGGGGAAGGAATGAAATGAGAGAGGGTGGCGGGGAAGGCCTTAATGAAAGCCTGGCTAGGGCTGTCGGGGGAAGGACCATGCCGATGGCTGTGGGAAGAGAACTGTGTGGCCAGAGGAACAGTAAGTATTGAGGTCCCAGAAGCAGTGTGCCTGGCGTGTCATGTGTTACTAAGAAAAAGGAATTGTTTTTCTCTTTAATTATTCAGGGAAAAAAGGCTCAAGTCTCCATTTAATTTGTCTGTGGAAAGCAGCCTGAAGATTTCACAAAAGCAAGCACAGAAATCATCATTCAACCTCCAAATAAGGGGCAGCAGCGTTCACGAACAAACAAAAGCCGCAGGGCAATTTGAGACTCAGATAAGGGTCACTCAGCTTCACTTAACTGTGAAAGTAGGGTAATCTGTTTCTGCTTCCAACCGTTCCCCTGGAATCAAGATCAGGTATTGCTTTAATTACACCAGCAAACAGCTCACCAGAATCCTCAACGGTGTGCTCTAAGAGAAATGTGAGGGAAACCTGCGATTGGGACCCAGCTCCTTTTCAGTAACAACCTGGAGCTCTCCTGTCTCATGTTTTAAAAAAAATCCGACAAATCCCAATTGAGGGACATTTTACAAAATACCTGACCAGTACTCCTAAAAACTGTCAAGTTAATCATCAATAACACAAAAAGTCTAAGAAACTGTCACAGACCAGACACGGCTAAGGAGACATAGGGCTCAATGTATCGAGGTATTCCAAATATATTGGGAGTCCTGGGACAGAGAAAGGACATTAGGCAATAATAATATCAATATTAGCTCATTAGTTGTGACAAATGTACCATGTCAGATTTTAGTAACAGGGGGGATTGAGTTTGGGGTATATGGGAACTCTGTACTACCTTTACAACTTCTTTGTAAACCTAAAGCTATTCTAAAATTAAAAGTTTATTTAAAATTTTTAAACACATTAAAGACCTCCAAGATATTTTTTAAAAGAGAGTATAAGAGTAAATTTTTTATAATCACAAGATAGAAGAAAATCTAGTAAGCAAAATGAAAACTCAGAAAGCGGAAAGGAAAAGCTGAACAAATTTGACTACATAAGAATTTAAAACTTTCTTAAGAAGAAAGTCAATAATCAAAATGATACCCAACAATGAAAATAAAAATATCTGCAACATATGTAATAGATGAAGGGCTCATATTTAGAATACACAGAAAGGTTTTTTAAAACTAGAAAAACATGATCTACATAGGCAAATGGTTAAAACATCCAATCTGACAAAATTACGGAAGAAATTTCAATGATTAGTAAACATTAAAAGATGCTCATCATCACCAATAATCAGGAAAATGCAGACAAAGCAACAACGATGCTCTTTTAAGTCATCAGTTTGGAAAAGGGGAGACAGCAGCAGGCAGAGTACAAGACTGACATTAAGAGCAACGTATGATTATCAGTTTTAAAAGTATAAGATTAAAACATGTCTAGCTTCTTAGACTTCAGGAAGCCTATGAAAGGCAAGCTGTAAACTGTGCTGCAAAGCTTAATCCAGAACTTAGAGGGGTAGAAGAAAATTTCTACCTTTGTTTAAGAAAACATCTTATAAGCTTCTTTGGGAAGGTGGCACCCAAAGGCTTGTTCTAAAATGAGGTAATTTGTAAACAAAGAAAGCTAGGGGTCAGAACTGGAGATGTATATGAATTCCAAATGTCTTTGGACTCTAGGAATAGGAAGAGATTTAGTGAAGCACTGTAATAGAAAGAGAATTAGATTTGCTTTCACGCCCTCGACAGTACTCAGGAAGACACTAAAAGGCCTTAAGACTAGGCATATTCTTAAACTTGTGTTCAATTTCTCATCTGTTCTTAAAAATTAAGAGATGGTAACTAGTTACTGGTTAATATTTATTCTAAGTTTAGGGAGTGGTTATTTTAATAGAAAAAATACAGTTGTGGAAAAGTTTAGACTGTAAGCCTTAGTTGTCCACAGCTGGAGGAAGCCTAGCTTTTGGCATGCAGCCATGTCCAAGTTCAACCATTTACCTGGGGGCACCAAATTCTAGGCATGGTGCCTAGGAGGAAATAAAGAGCTTCATATGTTTTAACTTATAAAGTCATGGCAAACATCAAATATGGATAGGATTAATTTAAATTTACTCCACAAATATAAAAATATTAGCAGAAAAGGGTGCCCCTTCAAGCCTCAAGAGACAATATTAACATCACTAAAAGAAAATGTGGATGTCTTATCACAGGAAGTCACTAACACATGCCACCATATAGATGGAGAATCTAAACAGATTTAATAAGGGCTTTAGAATTGTCATCATAGCTATCTCTAGTATTATCATAGACCATGGTCTGTAGTAAGCTTTTATTCTTTTATGGAGAAGGAAATTCCAAGCACACTCCAAATATTTTGGAAGTGTCACAATGAAGACTACTCCCTTTCCCCCCAAAGTCCCATTTTCCTCTTGAAGGCCTCTTGTGATGGTCGGTGCCTTCACCTTATCACCACTATGATCCTCATCAACTTACTGAACACTCTGTGTTAAGAGCTTTACATTAATTTCCTTATTTTTAAGTGTCAGATTTTTTTTAAATGCAAATTACTGTAGACACTATTACCAATTTACACAGTAGCAGCAATCATAAAGCAAGATCCTTTAAGAGCAGAACACAGAATGTAAACCCTGAGAGTCGAACCGACAGAGGCATAAAATGTGGAAAACAAAAAGGAATTTCTCTTCCTTCACAATTTTAAGATGAAAGCAATATGTATGCAGAATGCCAGCATGAACCCAAGATGTTTGCTATATTATATTTTTAATTAGCTCCTTTGTATAAAATAACTGACTAGGGCAGAACACTTTCCTAAGTGCTCTGATTACATTTTTTAAGTTAGAAAAGTATAGTCTTCAATTAAGAAAAAGTGGGAAATATAGAAAGTAGGAAGGTAATTTTTAAAAAGCAATATCACCAGGTATGCATCTAAAACACAAATTTTTTGAACTGTTTGATTAAACTTTTGTCACTTGCTCTCATCTTCTATTGACCCAAGTGTCAAAGCTACCTCAGAAAATGGGGTGAGAAAGTCTACTGCATCTACTCTTAATAGGGAAGAGAATAGCTGGGCACATTAACACAATTTGTCACAACATAAGAAGAGTCACTCTCCTTATAATTAATTATAAACAGCCACTTTGTCCCTTCCCTTATCCTATATTCATGATCAAGATGGGTGTGTAGTAATGTTTCTGGGGGTAAAGAGTTCTGAGTGTGGGAGGGTATGTATTAAAAGTAAAATCTAGAGCCTTGGCCAGGCGGCTCAGTTGGCTGAAGCATTGTCCTGTGCACCAAAAGGTTGCAGGTCTGACTCCTGGTCAGGGCACATACCTAGGTTTTGGGTTCGATCCCAGGTCGGGGCATGTATGAGAGGCAACCGATTGACGTTTCTCTCTCACATCAATGTTTCTCTCTCTCTCTCTCTCTCTCTCTCTCCATTCTCCTCTCTCTAAAACCAATAAATATATCCTCTGGTGAGGATTTGAAAAAGAATCTACAGGGCTCTTTTAATATGTGTGACCTCCCCACCTTAACCTCCACCATCTTCTGACTTGTCCCTGGGTAGGGGCAGCTATGTACATTTTGCAAAGGATCCTCAAGGGATTTCAAGGCTTCCTACCCTCAACCTTTTTGAGAACCACTAGAAAATGGGTTTGGAGGAATGTTCTTATCACATTTTGTCCCCACCATTCCTGGCATTTTAAGTACAATGAGTCCTCCAAATTATCACTTTGCAGCGAGCACATAAAAGACACAGATAACAACATCAGTCTCAGATATTTGGCCAGGACTCTCTTTTTGCCAAGAGGTTTTTACATTGCAAGGATCGTAGGATTTGTTACTGCAAATAGAGAAACTATTGGTGAAATTTTTGCAGGAATATGTATTGAAAGCACTCCACCAAGCAGGGTGGCCATAATTTTAGATGGGGCTGAATTTGTCGATGTGGATGCACTGACCAGGAGCGCTGCATTCAAAGCACTGGCTGAAGCAGTTGGGTGTTGAACTGGGTTGGATAAGGCAAATCAGGCCCTAACACTGGCCCTCATTAAAGAAAATGCAGATGCCAAAAATCCCTTGGCATACATACAGGAAGGAAATAAAGACTCCTTGAGATAGGAATGCTGGAAGAGATCCACTGTGTGTCCTGCTTGTATACCCATAACTTGCCCCAAGAAGGACTGGAATGACTTTTCCTTCTTCAAGGCCTTGAGCCCCGAACTGTGAGGGAAATTCCAGCATCTTAAAAAAAAAAAAGAAAGAAAAAGAAAAAGAAAAAGAAAAAAGCTTCACTATTTTCTGAATGTTGGAAATGTTGGTGGGAAATGTTGCAATTAAAATGTGTTCCCTAGTTTCAATTAGGAAAGGAGAATCTTGGGATCACGGGGGTGAGATAGCCTCCCTCTGCAATCAAAGGCACACAGTGCATTACAATGGGCAGGGACACCAGTTTGGTAATCAGATGATCTCACCACAAGAAGTCTCTGGCTAAGCCTATTTGAACACAGGGCTCCCCCTGAAGTCTTACTTGATTTGTATGACTGCAATACCCTAGATGTGATGAATAAAGTCTGACCTGAGTCAAGACAATAGAGAGTCATGACTCCTCATTCAATTTCCTCAGTTGAACCCCTAGATCCACAGCATCTTGCTTAAAGGGAAGACTGGGTACCATGTTATAACAGTAAAAGTTCATTTTTTACTATTACACCTAGATATCCCTGAAGGTCATTTAATGGGATAACTGTGTCCTGGAATGAGAGGAATAATTAAGGCTTTTTTGGAAACCTTTAGGTACTTCCTCTGAGCTAATCGTAATTTCTCACGCACAGAAATCCCGAGACCTACCTATCAGAATATGGTTGTAGCCTAGTCAGGTAAAATAAAGTTTGACCCAGTCGAACTGTAAACCCATGCCTTCTGTGGATTTTTTTCCGTTTTCTGTGTTGACTAGAATATTCTCAACAACTGGGGAATTCCCCCCAGTTTTTTCCCTAACTATTATGGGAAGAAGTCCTCTCTCCCTATTAAAGTAGTAAATCAAAGGCAATGCAATACCTCTGGGGGAATTTCAGATATTAAGGCCACTGTTTGCGACCTACCCAATGGCTGTTTCTACTTGCTCAACACAACACTGTTTTTTATTTTAAAGCTGCAAAGCAACCATGTGCCTCAAGGAGACAACTCTCCAGCACCCCAGGGTGAATGTGAATTAGACGAAGCCCACATCTAAATAGCCCTGCTCTCCTGGCATTAACTGGTTTGAAATGGAAACTCGGTGCCACCGTGCCAATGAGACGAGCGGGAAAGCCCGCGGGGGCTGAGAGGGCCCCACACAGTTTTGCAGAGCGAGGCTGCCTTGCTGCTTTGCAAGATCTCCTCGCGATCTGGTTGTCCTTTTGTTCAGCTGACACTCGAGACAAAACACTGCTGCCTCAGGCACCAGTGTACAGCTCCGAGGCTCGGAAATGCTCCTTTCCACATTCGAGTAGCAGAGGACATCAGAGGCCCTTGGTTTCACCCGACAAACACGGGGCTTCCAGGGGACTGACTCGGGATCGTTGACTCGTTCCTTCGGATCTCTGGACCTGCGCTGGTTCCCACCCTTCCTGAGACTTGATTCTTTCGTTTTTTGTTTCGATTGTGTGGCTACCCCATCGCCCTTTGATATGCCCCTTTCTCTGCTAAAAGTTCATTTCTATTGCTTACAAAGAACCTTAATAGATAGATGTTCCTATAAAATAAAATAAAAACTCACAAATTTCTTTCACTATTGTTTTTGTTTTACATACAGTTTCATGATATATTTAGAAATTTTATTTTTATATGTCTACTCGGTTTTGTTGTATGTCAAATGAAAGAGTCCTGCCTCAGTTAATAACAAATCTTATCATCACTCAATCTCTATACCTATCTATGAATATATTCTTTCCTTCAAGTTCACAAATTCACTTTTCTGATTCTTTCCTTTATCTTTTTTCTACTCTTTGAGGAGCTCTCATCCTTTCCTTCAAATTTTAACAGAGCCAGAGGGTGGAAAAAACTTGGTAGGGGTGATTCTCACAGTTTATTTTTGTTGTGTTTCTCTCAAATCTCCTTACATGTTTATGTTAGATATTACTGTGGGTCTCATGTTATCCACAGAATCTTAAAAGGGATTATTAGCATAGCTGTGGCTTGCTCCCTTTAAAATAAACCCCATCTTACTTGGAATTTGTATTCCCCAAGGGATCATCTTTTTCCAGATACACAATACTAAATATTTTAATCAAATATGTGATCAAAAATATTTTCCATTTTACTTCTTTTATTTATTTAATGGACTCATATTACCCATGCTTTTTGGATGAGAATTAGTTTGGAATAAAGGCTCAGCTTTTATATTCCAAAATATGAGAAAATGATTTCTTGTTTCTGGGACATATAAAATGTTCATCTAGTGGTATATCATTTGATATAGTCATGTATAGTTCGAGAATAGATTTAAAATTATATATAGTAATGTTAAATTAAGTTAATCGTTCTTTTTAGGAAACCTCTGTCCTGTTAAGGGGCTGGGTTTCGGGTAGGTCTCGAGCAGGGTGCATAGACCCTTCTAGGCTCCTCTCACTGTTTCCACTCTCCTCTCCTCTCAGTCCCCAGTGTGGTCAGCAAGTCCCACATGCCTGCGTCTTTGGGTCCCGGGGCACCAAGCAAAGGTTACTGCTTTCACCACAAGTTCATGGAAGTCCTGGGTTGAAACAGAGGCTGATTCAATGCCACACACTAAGCTCTGCTCTCACTGCTGGTCTCTGCTCTTGATTTCTGCCTACGCCTTGGCCTGCTTTTTTCTGTTTCCCGCCTCGATTTGCGTACCTCTGGTTCCCATCCTCCCTCCGGGGGCCGGTCTCCCAACAACTCTGTTTCATGGCTGGTCCTTCCTTCCCGGCTAATGTGCATTCTGGCTTCCACTGAGGCCCAGATTGCTGACCCCTGACTGATTTTTATTTCTTCCAAGTCTTGCAGCCAGCCACACTCATTTGTGGTCCACAGTCCTGGTGCAGATTCATCACATCTGCCGCCAACACTTACAGACAATCAAGTGGGGAAGCTCAGACAGAGAATCAGGAACCAAGAGAGAAACACAAACTACCAAAACTGCCTCAAGAAGAAATAGAAAATTGGAATAGAACCGTAACAAGTGAGGAGATTGAATCAGTAATAATTCTAAAATGCCCACAAAGAACAACCCAGGCCCAGACGGCTTCACAACTGAATTCTACTAAACATTCAATGAAGAATGAATACCAATTATTCACAAACTCCTCCAAAACAACAGAAGAGGAGGAACGCTTACTAAATCATTCTATGAGAACAGTTTTACCCTGATACCAAAAGCAGACAAACACATCACAAGAAAACCATAGAATAGCACATCTTATTAACACAGATAAAACTAGGCAAGAAAAATAAATAAAAGTCATTCAGATTGGAAAAGAAGAAATAAAACTATATTCACAGATGACATAATCTTGTATATAGAAAATCCTAAGGAATCCACTAAAAAAAACAATTAGAAGTAATAAATGAGTTAATCAAAGTTGCAAGATACAAGATCATATATAAAAATCAATTGTATTTCTAATTTTAAATGATTGGTATAAAAATGAAATTAAGAAAACAATCCACTTATGATAGCATCAAGAAGAATGACATACTTAGGGATAATTTAACAAAACAGGGCAAAACTAATGCTCTGAAGACTAAAAATATTTCTGAAAGAAATTAAAGAAGATCTAAATAAATAGAAAAACATTCCCATATTCACGGATCAGAAGACTTAACATTGTTAAGACGTCAATAATTTCCAAACTGATCTATAGATTCAATGCAATTTGTATCAGAATGCCAGATGATTTATTTGTACAAATTGACAAGCTGATACTAGAAATCACATGGAATTGCGAGGGATCCAGAAGAGCCAAAACAAGTCTGAAAAGAAAAATAAAGTAGGAAGATTCACATTCTTATTCAAAACTTACTACAGAGCAACAGTGATTAAGACATTGCGGTATGGGCATAAAGATAGACATAGATCAATGGAATAGAACTGAGGGTCTAGAAATGAAGACATTCATCTATGGTCAACTGATTTTTTACAAGGGTGCCAGGGCATTCAATGAGGAAATGATCAATCCGTCTTTTCAACAAATGATGCTGGGACAACAGGAGAGCCACATGCAAAAGAAAAAAGTTGGACCCTTATTTTACACCACAAACAAAAATTAACTCAAGATGGATCAAAAAGATAAATGTAAGAGCAAAAATTAAAAACTCTTAGCAGAAAACATATGGGCCTGTCTTCATGACCTTAGGTTTGGCCATGGTTTCTTAGATATGACACTAAAAGCAAGAGCAACGAAAGAAAAGAATAGGTAAGTTGCACATCATGAAAATTAAGCTTTTGTGCTAAGAGATTTATACATGTATAAAGAATCCATGCAACTTAATAATTAAAAAAACACACAAATAACTCAATTAAAATTGGGCAAAGAATCTGCATTGACATTTATACAATATTGGCCAATAATAGAGTCCAAATTAGAGGAATCTACAGAAACAAAAGTAGATCAGTGGTTGCTTAAGACAGGAGGTGGGGGGGTGAGGGTGGAGTGGGGATGGAGAGTGGGGGGTGATAGCTAAAGAATAAGGGGTTTCTTCCTGATGTGATGAAAATGTTCTAAAATTGCTGTGGTGACGGTTTCACGCGTCTGTGAGTGTGCTAAAAACCACTGAGTTGCATGCTTTAAAGAGTAGTAAAAGATGATATTTAAATATTATCTCAATAAACTCTTTAAGAAAAACAACAATCAAATCCACTCAAGGGTTATATTTGATGACTTTTCAAAACATTAAAAAGCTTTGAACATCTAGTACAGATTCTTGAAGGTTTAGCGTCATGGATCTGTTTATTTTGCAATTACTGAAGGTTAAAGGCACATTCTCAAAAATTGTTACTTGGGAGCTTAGAATTTCTAGTTGTGACTGAAGCCTAAGTTTAGCGCCCATCATGTCTTTCAAAGGAAGATTTATTTGCCTTATTAACAAATCAAGAGTACTGAGCTTCTGTCAAAGAGAGCAGAATAATGGGGAAAGATTAGATGTTTTATTTGCTCAGATTATTTAGAGAAGCGTGCTAGAGAATAGCAGAGGGTTTATACTCCTTTAAGAGTTACCAGCATTTCAAGTTCTTAAAAAGGGGGATAATGCATTAAAGTCCATTTAAAACTTATAAGAGTGACATCAATGACCATAAAGTAGAGGCTGAAGGAGTAGTTCAAGTTAAAATTCATTGCTAGACCAACTACTGGCTATAAGCAATGAAACTAAATACAGAGTTTTCGAGTGGGGGACCAAAGGGGGAAATATATAAAGCCTGAGGAAGGAGCCATAACAATACCTGGGCTGGGGGATGACAACAGGATTAATTAGCAGGCAAAACTAGAGAAAACAGAAAGGGAAAAGAAACAGAAAACACGAAATACTTAAATGGGCGCTCAAAAATACGGTTATTTTGATCAGATCAGTTCTTACTAATTTTCCCACCTGTTTACCAATGGCTGAGTGTGCACACAGACAACATTTTTTATCATATAATAAAATATTTTTAAAAATAAGGTAGATGTGGTCACTTTTTAAAAATGCTGTCTTGTGCCTGCTTTCTGTGTTAGCAAAGAAAGGCTGAGATTGAGGTTCTAGGCTGAATCGTTATTTGCCTAATCTGAACGTATAGTGGGAGGGATCAAGCCTTTAAAGGGGGGATATCTACACATTACTGAAAAGGTGAATGAAAAAGAATTATTGGATATTTTTCAATTAGAGAAAAGCCAACTAAGTTTCCGTAAGAAGAAATCATGCTTAACTAACCTATGAGATTCTTTCAGAGGGAAAATAGATTTGCGGAGAAAGGAGAAATTATAAATGTCTTTTGTTTTTGGAAAAATCTTTAAAATTTTTTTACACCAATCACTCTGTCTTAACTGAGTTATCCTAGGATTAGGCAGTGGGTTTTATCAGGTATAAAGAATTAATATCAAGGTAATAGGGCAGAAACATTATTAAAGGGAGAAATTTAAGTTATAGTATTTTCCAAGGAATCAACTGTAGGCCAATCTGATTTAGTGGTTTATTATGTTTTGGAAAAGAGAGGGCACAGTAAAATCTCTAAATTTGAAAAATGATACTAAGCTTTTATAGAGAGTGATACGCCAGAAAGACAGGGATAAACTATGCAAAGCAGAAAGGGTGGACGAAGTTTGGCCTACATGTAAGTCAACAAACATATTGGAGGGAAAATAACCCCAGCTCTAGTTAGAGACGGATTTGATTGCTAAGCCACGATGGAGCACACGCATCGAGGCGTCGCCAAGGCTGCTCTTTAAAGATATCCCGATGTGCTGCTGAGGGTCAAAGGTCAACGCTAGGTGATTGTAAACAAGACAACTGACATTGCTGATTATTCTGTCCACGAGCAAACCACTATCGTGACTGCTCCCGGGACATTTGGTTCTGAGACAGACCTAGAAGTGGGGACAGAAGGAGCTGGCCCCACAGGACATGCTTTTCCACCCTGTACAATAATTATCACGTGGCATTAACATACCCATAAAGACAGAGCACCGGGTTGGTGGCATCACTGGTAAGAACCCAAATGGCATGTCTTGGGCTCTGTTAGGTATCAGAAAATGGAAGGAGAGACTCAGACATTTACTACTGAAAAACCAGGAAAGAGAACTCTCCTGGGTGGTAGGTAAAATACACAGATAAATTCCACAGGGCCCCTGCCTATTTGAGCTCCAAGTCTACCCAGAGAAATCAGAGAGCTGTGACATGGAGACAGCAATTATGCTGCATGGACACTATGAATGTGGGTGTTCAGCGGAAGGAGAAACCAAACCCCGTCATTTATTCATTCATTCAACTAACATTTATTGAGTACCACTCTTCATTCGTGTATGGCATCAATATTTATTTGCTGTTTACTACGTGCTAGCCACCATTCCAGGTACTAGGGACACAGCAGTGAACAAGACTAGGTCCTTATTCTCATGAAGTTAAGGTAGATTTTTCTGTTTTGTTTTTAAAGGATCAAAATAAACCTGATAATATCAGATACATACATGCTATGAGGAAAACAGAACAAATGAATGTGCTGGAGTGGCTGGAGGTTAGTGTCTAGATGTCAAAGAGTCTCTCAAGAAGGGGCCTCTGAAGTGAGACCTGTTGAGAGGAGCCTGTCACATGGACATGTAAAGGAAGAACTTTCTAGGTAGAGGGAACAGCAAGGGCAAATGTCCTGAGGTGAGAAGGAACTTGGTGTGTCTGAGAAACAAAAAGGACCAGTTATAGCTCAGCGATCCTGGGAAAGCTAGGCAGGCTGGCTGGGGAAAGGCTTGGTTCTTCCCCCACTGGGCTTTGAGGATCTCTCGCCGCCCGATGGGAAGAAGAGACCCAGTAAGCACGATAACCTGAGGAGTGCACAGATAGATGAGAGGCGCTGGTTTTATTTTAAATGTGAAACAGGGATTAAAGATGATAGGTTGTGAATTATATTTTCATAAAGAGCTAGGAACATAAAGCCAAGGAAGAGGGACTATAGGCAAGGACACTACAAACAAAAGTCCTGACCTAAGGCCAAGAACAGGCAACACTGTGGGGGTAGAAGTAGCAGCAAGGCTGGGCAGTGGAGCTACTGTCCAGGGCTGAGAGCCTAAGCTTTTTATACAGCAGGATTTGAATGACCCCTGAAAGCGTAATCGAGGTCACCCCCTTTTCCACTGGAAACCACTCAGGACTCACTAAGATCTCAAAGAGCTTCACTTATTTAACTTAAGCTTTTGCCCAGTTAAAATGCAAAGAACCCTAGGAAAAGAAACACATTATATTGAATAATTTGGCAGTGTATTATTAGTGCTCCACTGCTTAGGGTATTTCATCTTCAAGGGGTGTCTGCTAAGAGGGGATGGCAGCAGCTTGGTATGAATTTGTGCGGGAGATTGTAGCTCTTCCACCTTTATAATGAGGCAGGAGAGCGTAATGAGGCACCGGCATTGTCAGCATCAAAGCGAATTGATAGTTTTAGGGAGACAGCAGAGAGGGCCTCGCAAGCTCAGGCTCCCAGTCCGAGGACTGGCTTCTCTGTGGGACCTGGAGAAAATTATTTAATTATTTGGAGTCCCAGTTGCCTCATCTGAATGCTGTGGGAATTTCACTGGGTAATGAAAGCGACAGTGCCTGCCAAATCTCGAGATGTCTAATGGCTCTTCTTTTCCACTAAAGCCTGTCGCCCCAATCCAGGGCCATGGCTGAGTATTCGGGGTGGACAGTCTGCGTGGGGCAAAGGGTGTCCACAGACTGAGGGGAAAGGGAGAACAGGTGGTATCACTTGGAGAATCTAGAACTTCTTACAAGGCACCAGAGAGAAGATATGTGAAAAATGAAATTTAGCTTTATGCCAAAAAGGATTCTGAGTGGAAAAGCTATGGAACGCCTGGAGTAATGCATTTTCTCCCTCCTTAATGCAGGAGGCTAACACAGACATTGGTTTCAAGGGTGTTAAAACATAATAGGGCCAAAATAATTTATTGCCAGGATTTTGATTTAAAAAACCCAAACATAAGAACCACCAACCCCAGTTGTAGCCTCAGATCAATCCACAGTACGTCCAATGAGGGATTTACACAAACATTTACACTGCCTGACCTGGGATTATAGCAAACAAACTCTAGCCATGTAAATTCCTAGGCCTCTTTAATACCACATTAGTCTAGGTTCACATCAATTGTTTCTTGCCAGGAAAATGGGTTTTTAAATGGGTTTCCATTTGGAGATGGCTCAATGCCAGAACGAATAGGGCTTATTGGAGGCACTGAAACACTCAAATGTCACTGGTTGTAGTCAAAGCAATTTCAGCTCATGCAATTCTATTTAATGCAATTAATTAAAGAAACGAGAAGGCAGAAATAAGGATACTGGTATCAGAGGGACCGCAAAATCCATTGAAATAGCATCTACTGAAGGAGTCAGGTGACCTATGCTAGGCTCTTAGTTCTATTAATAAACTAAATGTGGGTCTTAATTGGATGAAGTGACAGATGTCTAATATTTTTCATTCTTATGTACACGGAACAGGTTCAAACCAGCCTAGCATAGATTCAGGCACTCACCCTGTAGATTGGCCAATTTATTTTGAGGCAAGGAGGCACTCCCAAACATACCAGACTCCTTGGAACTATGTTAAGTGGTATTGATGATGGCCACGCTGCCAAGGGTGTCAAATGCATTTAAAAGTGAGCAGAGCTCAGGCCTGATGCCCCCTGGGTGGGGACGCAGTTGATTTCAGGAGAGCATGGCCCCCAGCCAAGGATCTCATCCAACACAATGCATATCAAGATAATGTGATTTTGGAGTTGCAGCCCTACTCTTCGTGAAAATGCGAGAAAGTTGTTGTCGTTGCTGTTGCTGTTAGCAGCATTTGACTTCTCTTTTTATTCTCATTGCTTAATTTCCTTTCAGAAGGGACGTACAACATTGAAGGGAAGGGCAGACTCTCAGCTAGATTCCCTGGGTTGGAACATTGGCTCTACCACTTGCTAAATGGGTAACTCTGGACAAGTCACTTACCTTCCCCATGCCTTAGTTTCCCCATATATACAATGGCCATAACAGGAACACCTACCTAAAGATTTGCTTTGAGGAATAAAGAAAATATAGACTGTTTAGAGCAGGCCTGGCATGCGGTAGGTAACAACGTCAGCTGTTATATTTCTGTCTGGGTGATTAGAAAAATAACATGTTTACTACAAAATAATTAGTACACAAAAGCATTTTTAAATGAAAACTACCCATTACGTTCCATGTTCCCATTATCCACAGCAGTCTGCACATTTTGGAAAGAAAGTGCAGGGTAATATGGATAAAGACTAGTCTTTGCCTATACAATGCTTTTCTTCCATCCTTCCTTAACGACCACACCCAGATTTTTGTTGTGGTTAAAAAACTGTATTTCCTAGCCTTCTTTGCCAATAAGATTCATCATGTGAGTAACTTATGGCCAATGAGATGTAAATGCCCGTTAACAGCAGAATGAATAAATAAGTCAGGGAATGGAGTGATGCGAATGGAAAAACTCTAACAGCTGAACAACATGAATGAATCTTACAAATATAATGTCGAGCAAAAGAAGACAGGCACGACTGAGTACACCCTGTATAATTCCATTTATATAAAGATCAAAAAACAGGCAAAATAATCTGTGGGTTTTTTTTTTTTTTTTGGAAGGGTAATAACTTGGGGTGGGAGACATGGGAGAGGCTTCTGGGACACGGTAATTTTGTTTCTTTTTAAATTAAATTTGTTGGGGTAACTGGTTAATAACATTATATGAATTTCAGGTGTACAACTTTATAATACGACATTGTGTGCTCAATGCTCTGCTTCTAATTTGAGTAATGGCTATATGAGCATGTTCAGTTTGTGGAAATTCATTGGCCCGCGTACTTATATATACATTTCTGCATATATACTATATTTCAATACATTAAAAACAACACATGAAGCTCTGATGGTAAGGTTTCAAGCATCAGCCATTAGATGAAGTAAGATTGGCGGACTGTCAACTACATAAGCATTTAGGAGGCCGCTGCCTCACCTAGGGATGAGGTTGGTCCTGTACATAGCGAAACAGAGCTGCTGAAGCCAGTGTATCCAGCAGTCCTGAGAAAAAGCTTTGCTCAGCAGATCTGCTTCAGAGAGTAACCAGAGATTCAAGACGACAGCAGTTATGTTTCCCAAAGTTGACAACTGGTCTCTCTGAGAACGTGGTAGTGGAGATGAGTCCAGGGCAAGGAGCTGTTAGCAGGGGCGACTCCATTCTGCACAAGGGCACCAAGAAGAACATCAAATTATGTAGGCGTGGACAAATTACCACAGAGCAAAGCAGCTATGGAGAGCTTATGGTTTAAGGGGCCTCCTGCGGACTCCCTGTATGAGGGAGGCAATCAGATTAGATGCCTCACAGTTGGATACCAGAGTCAGATGGAGCAGGTGAAGCCGTTAACAGGGCAAGAGAACTGAGTAGCCACATGCTGGGGGGTGATCAGAGCGATTTCTGAATCGGGCGCTGCAGGTGGGTTCGAAGTCTTAGCTGGTGGGCAAAAGCAAGTAGAGCGCCCAGTGGCTGCTGAAGAGCGGTCCCCAGGGCCTCCAGCGTTTGAGGCTTGCTTGGAGGGCTCGCAGATAAACGAACCTGCTTTGAGGGCAAGGGTTGGACTGCACGCTTCCAGTCTAAACCAGTGGTTTTCAAACTTCCTAAAGCAGTGAAACATTTTCTCCAAAAGAAATCTCAAGTGGAAGTGTAAACAACCAAAACAAATGAAGTGTGGCTGCTTAAGTGCAAGGCCGCAGCGGGATCCAGGGCCTGCCAGGCTGAACCTGCTTCCCCCTTCCCAGGCCTCCTGATGCTCCCAGGCCCGGATGTTGAAGCAAAGAGGTTCACAGATGCAGTCATCGTGTTCTCTACTGAGAAGTTAGATTTGAACCTCAGTTTTAAGTATGCAAATTAATTAGAATGTCTCAGGTCTCCATTGCATGGAACCCCCAAAGTGAAACTTTGAATCAACACACCAAGAGTCGTCTTCAGCTGCTCTCGAGGAAGTCCCCTGTGGCCCCTGTGGTTTATCTGGTTAAATCTTCTCCTCCAGCCGGACAGCCCAACTGGAACCAGGTGGACTCAAAAATATGAACCAGTTCAGAGTTTGCTGCCCAGAGATGAGAGAGAAGTCTGCCAGCATCTTCTGCTCATCCGCAGGAGGTTCTCAAGAGCAGAACTCAGCCCTCAGCCCCTCTCACTAGAAAGACCCCGAGGAGAGGCCCACCCACTGTAACTTTAATGGAGCCACCACGCAGCCCCCCAGACAAATTACACCAAGACAAGCCAAAGCAAATCGCAACTGTCTCTACTAGTTTCACAAGGAATTGCCTGGGAACCATTCCTTTTCAGACCTAATTATAGAGTCAGTTTTGAATTACAGAACAAGATGGTACGAAAGTCAACGTTCAACAAGCAGAACAAACAAACACGCACAGATAGGACGCCACGAGCTTTCCCCGGGCGCGGCCAGCGACGGCAGATGGTTTTTTCACCACGTCTGAGGTGCCCTGGAAAACTTCCCACCTCTCCAGGGAGACAGTTCCCAAAGCTCCCCCTTTACAGAGCACCCCTGTCATAAATAAATAAACTACATTTCCCAGAATTCTTTTTGCTCAGGCCTAGGGCTATACTGTATTTGAAACCACTCTAATTGTCACCAAAAAAAAAAGGTAGAAATCTTTAAATGTGACAACCTTTTGAAATACAGAGTTGACTCAGCTCATTTCAAATTTCATCTTATCACCAGTACCTAGGGGTAAGTTTTTAAAGATAAAAATACTAAACTGTTAGACTAGGCCAGGATCCGCAAAGCATAACAGAGCAACGGTCCAATGCTTTTTACATTCAATGCATACATGATACTCCAGTCAAACATTAGCACGCATCAGAAGTACCTGAAAGGCTGGTTAAAACACAGATTGCTGGACATCCCCCCCCCCCCCAATTTGATTCAGCAGGTCTGGAGGGGTCCCAGGGATGAATATTTCTAACAGGTTCCCAGGTGATGCCCACGCTGCTGGTTTCAGATCACATTTTAAGACCCACTGATTTAGGTGATCCACGTGGCCTGTTCCAATTTAATGGGCAAAGCAGGCACACAGTTACTGGTTTCTACCATCTTTCATCTAGCAGGACCTGTGGAAATGAAGACCCCAGCCTTCCCTAGCAGTGTTGGGAAGGCTCAAAGGCAAAGCCACTAGGTCTGGAAGATCCAAAACCTGACATATCTGGTTCGACACTTTCATTTTCCCAGCGAGGGAACTTACGCTTAGAGAGAATCAGTTTGTGCAAAGTCTCCCAGTGAAGCTGTGGTTGAGCTGGGGCTAGAAACCAGATGTCGTGGCTCTTGCCAACACTCAAATGAAATGGGACAAGCGGACCTGGCAAGGAACGCGGGAGCCAACATGATTCTGAGTCATACGGATTTCTCCGCTGGCTCCCACCTTGGCATTTTCCCTGCGCTGGCAGAGGCATAGCTCTTCTGCTCAAGTCGCCAGCCCAGGAATTCCTTCCCTCCCTTCCTTTTTAACTTAGCTCCTTTGTAGCCTAAGAAAGGCGGTCAAAACTGGGCAGCCAAGTAGCCAGGGCACCCTTTGGTTACAATGTCAGGAGAATGAATTAATGAGTTAGCGCCATCTGTTTACTTTTCCATCTACCTCATCCACGTGACCCAAGCACCAAGAGAACCTTCGGAAACACCAGCCAGACCCTGAGCCTCCATCGGCTGCTCTGCTATTTGGAAAGCAATTAGTAAGAAAAAATTGTTCCGGCGCACCAGTCGCTTCCACCAGCCACCAGGGGTCACATAAGTAGAAGATTTCACTAGACCTTGCTACTTCATAAACCTACCCTCTTCCTCCACAGGCCTTGGTTGGGTTACAACACATAATTCAGCAACTGGAATCCCTTGAAGAAGAAAAGAAAACACCTATAAAACTAGTGTTTTTCTAATTCCAGAGACACAAAACCCGTTAGGAGTTCAGGCCAGGGTTCACAACAATCCATTATCTGAAAACACAGATATACAGATAAAGCGTTACTTTGGTAAAGATACATCTTCTAAACACCACTCCGCTGGGCATCGTGTTTGTCCTTGGATTGAAAAATGATCACGTTTCATTGTCTTAGCCTTGAGCTTGGTTATCAATGCCAGTAACTGCAAAGCTTAATTTGAAAGATGGCCATGTTGCCTAACTTGCAAATGCCTTTCATTCGGTTAGCAGGGGCTGCTGAAGGCACATGGGCTTGTGCACTGTTACAAGCGAAAAATCTGACTTCCCAGCAGCTCTTCAAGGTGCCAGCTAAAAGCCTGTGCAGGTCAGTCTGCCAGGGCTGAAGCCACAACCGCAGCTCCGTGCTGAGCTGTTTGCAGCTCGGCACCGCCTGGTGCAGCTGTTGCATTGGCCAAGGAAAGTGCTGGCAGCCCCAGGAGAAACACAGACTTAATTCACTTACACGAACTTTCCAGAAAGAGTGTTTTAAAAAGCATTTAAGGCAGACCAGGTGCACTTGTTTTCTTTTTAAAATCTCACTGCTGTCAGGTATTCCCATTTATGGTTTTAATACTCTTTATGAGCAGCATTAACCATCCCCGGTTGCATTATACAGCAAAATGTATAGTATGTTTTAAAACATACTTAATGATAACTAATGATTTCTAGGTAGAGCCTTTAGATGTATAACATCCAAATATCTATGCTACAATCTCTGCTATAGCACTCTCAGTGTGTGTGTGTGTGTGTGTGTGTGTGTGTGTATGGCATGGGTTGCTATTTAGGTTGCCTGGAATTTTATTAAAAGTTTTGTAAGCCATACATACTTTTTTAAAATAAAGCCATTTATGTGTGTACGTGAGAGGGAGACATTGCGCAGATATAAACAATAAAAGAAAGCTGATTTAATTCAGCATATCATGCTGTTACTAGACTTGCAGCAGGGTGGGGGGACTGGATGAAAGAAGGTGAAGTAATTAGCCAAAAACATATATATATATATATATATATATATATATATATATATATATCCCACCACAGTGTTGTCTGTATCTATGTGTTTCACAGACAACAGTGTGGTGATCGCCAGAGGAAAAGGGGGTGGAGGTGGGCAAAGGGGGGGAATGGGGAGGGAGAGAGACTCTGCTTGGGGCATTGGGCGCAGGATACAATGCAGAGTGCAGATGATGCTTTATTGAGTTGTACGCTTGAAACCTGTATGGTTTGCGAACCAATGTCACCCCAATAAATTCAATTAAAAATTAATTAATTTAAAAAAAAGACTTCCAGCAATCAACTGTTTCTACCATAAACAGGAGGTGGGGAAATGGTATCCAGAGGGAAAGGAGATTACAAAGAAGTGAAACTCCATCATGCGGGGGAGAGGGGTTGGACTCAAGTTATCATGTAGGGGAAAATTGCGAATAACCTGGATAATTCTGAGAAGTACTCTCTGTGGTCCTTCACTACACTTTGAAAGCATTCAGGCCACAAGTACTCCAGTCCCAGCACAACAAAAGAACTCCCTATGCCAGCAAGTAAAAACGAGTGCCAGAGCCATCCTCAAAGGTAAATATTTGGGGTAGGCAGCTGTTTGCATAATGTGATTTTAAGTGTGACAAGCACCCCACCCACAGAACAGCTATGCTACAGACCATGTCACGGATGCCTGCAATTCTGCCATTAAGGAGTGTTTTCATCCCAGTCAAAAACTTAGGAATCGTCCTTGACTCCTCTCTCTCCTTCTCTGGCCCCATTTAATCAATCACAGTTTCCTCTCACATAGCTCTTGACTCTGTCCCTTTATCTCCATTCCTGCTGACAGTACTCTAGTTCAGGTCACAGTCAACTACTGCCAGGGTGACTGTGTTGGCTCCTGACCTGTCTCTGGGCCTTCAGTCCGTTCTCCACACTGCAACTAATGTGATCGTTTAAGATGCAAATCTGATTATGACAATCCCCAGCTTAAAACCATTAGCTGGCTCCTCGTAGCCCGCAGGATGAAGCCCAGATTCCCTCACAGGGTTTACAAGGTCCTCATGGTCCGGCCACTGCTGCTCCGGCCTCATTTCTTACCACCGCCTCCTATCAGCACCTCTTCGCAAGACCTCATTCTTGCTTCCAGGGCTTTCTGCACATAGTTCCCTTTGCTGAGAACACTCCTTCCCACTTTCTACTCTTCTCCCGAATGACTACGTAACCCTAAATTTATCCCTATTTTAGCACTTTCTTACCCATTTGACTGTCTAATTTTTCCCTATTAGACTATGTATTTCATGAACACCAAACTGTCACTAATTCACAACTGTATTTCCAGGACCTAGTACAATGCTTGTCACATAATGGCCACTCGATAAATATTTGTTGACTAGATAAACGAATTCTAACAAAATTATTGTGTTCTGTTAATATATTCATGTTGAGAAGTCACACTTCAGTGTGAACTAGTTCAGAAGAACCAGTGGACAATACAAAGGCAACGATTAGCTGGAGAGAAAAGCTCTGGGAAGGAAGGGAAGAGCAGATACTACCGGAGAGGTTAGAATGGCCCTTTGTGGGTATAAAAGAAAACAGCAACCAAAACTCCAGTTTCATCCCTGATCTAGTCCCTGAGGTCACCACTAATGAAAGGTCGGTTCCATGGCCTGGTTTAACCTCAGGGTACCTGCACTTGGACCAGTGGCTTCACCCCAAGGCTGGCCAGATGGCTGTGCTCTAACCCCAGGCCTACTTCACATAGGAGCTGCAAGGGCAAGACAAAGACAGAGAGACTGTTTCATTCTGGCCAGTTTGACTGAACTTGTCTGAGCATCGATGGCTGCTTATCGCAACTTTTAGAGAAGCATTAAAACTTCCCCAGCCCATCTATTTCCCTCCCAGCTAAGCTCTTTTATCTATAATCCGTGCAGAAGAAGAAAAATAAGTCAGATTAGTTTGTTTGTTCATTGCGCCGCTGGCCTCAATCACTCAGTGATGTTTCTGAGCGAGGGGAGAAAATTGCTTCTTCCTCCCACCCTAAGATTGGCGACATTCTCCAAGGTTCAGCCATGAGCTCCTGAATGTTCTTCCCTCTGCATTCTTTCCTGGGGGAAACAGTTCTAAACCACGGCTCTCACTTTTAGGTTTAGGGACCACAGTAATGATTCCTAAGCCTGAAACATTCACCCCGATCTTACCGGCAGACTCTAGGCCCACATTTCTCATTGTCTGTTGGATATTTTCCCTTGAATATCTCACCAAAAGCTCCAACTCAACAAGTCCAAACTAGCTGCACTGTCCTTACTTTTGCCAGTGGTACCACCATTCTCCCAGTCACAAGTCAGAATATTTCGCTCCTCCCACTAGATCATAAACTGCCACCTCCTCAGTGAGGTCCACCTTGACTACTCCATATAAACTCACAACTCCATGGCCCCAGCATTCCTGATTTCCCCCTCATCTGCTTCATTAGTTTCACAGCACTTATCACTTTCTAGCCTACTACGTAATTTGCTTATCTATTTACTATTTACCCAAACCCTACCAGAATGCAAGTGCCACTAAAAACGGGGATTTGTGTCTGTTTTTATTCACTGATGCCGTCCAGTGCCTAGAACTGGGACTAACACATAGCAGTGCTTAATAAACATGTGTTTAATTAATTAATTCACTCCACAAGTACGTATAACAAAGCAAATACTTTAAAATACCTCTCTTCTACCTAGAACTTAAGCTCCATAAAGTAGGAGACTTTTTTTTGTTCATTGTTGTGTCTCTGGAATCT